>NW_028270154.1:87614285-87914285 GCF_037043375.1 Chiloscyllium plagiosum
TGCTCCCATTTCAGCATTTGTTGATGTTAAGTTGGAAAATTCAATCCAAGAGGCTTTGGGGATGGTGGGTGTGACAATCACGATTATCAGTTTCGAAAGTACAGGTTGTTCTGCTATAACGTGGTAGCTGTGTTCCTGTGCGACCCCGCGCTATGGAAATCGCGATACAAAATCGCACTATAGAAAATCATGCTATAGAAAATCACGATAGAAAATCGCACTATAGAAAATCATGCTATAGAAAATCATGATAGAAAATCGCACTATAGAAAATTGCGCTATAGAAAATCGTGCTATAGAAAATCACGCTATAGAAAATCACGCTATAGAAAATCACGCTATAGAAAATTGCGCTATAGAAAATTGCGCTATAGAAAATCGCGCTATAGAAAATCATGATAGAAAAACGCACTATAGAAAATTGCACTATGGAAAACCACTATAGAAAATTGCACTATGGAAAATCGCACTATTGCAAACCACTATTAAAAATCGCGATAGAAAATTACGCTATAGAAAATTGTGGTATAGAAAATTGCGCTATGGAAAACCTCACTGTAGAAGATCGCTAATAGAAAATTGCGATACCCATTCAGTAGAAAGTTCACATTATCCAAACAATGTCCACAGTTCATCAATCGCATTATAGCAGAATCACCTGTACAGACGTATTACTGGGGCAGATCATTCACTCGATCTGGGAGTGTTTGGCAGGAGGAATGTCCTCTCTGTGCACGAACATGCTCTGAGAGGAATTGTGAATAGCGCAGGCCAGTACCATTCCACAGTGATAGCTGGCATCCAAAATGGGATGAATTTGGCCAAGACTGAGGGAGATTGAGTGAACATTGAGAGACCTGCCTCTCTACACCACACAGCCCTCAGTAAAATGGGACTCCTAGTTTGGAAACACTGTGGTGACTGCTTTCTTTTCTTTTCTGTTGCATGTTATTTCTGGACCATCGCCCGCGTGCAGACCCCAAGATCGAGAAGACGACCACTTCTTCGCGTGCGGCCAGTGGCTTACCGTGGCCAGTGATCATTGGAATCCCAGCAGGCGCCATCTTCATCTCCGGCATGATCCTGCTCTGGTTTTGCCAGGCTCGGAGGCACGGCCCTGTGCCACCTCCACACCGACACCAGAGGGACTGCATGGTCCTGGACAAAGACTGTGTGCCCATCAGCAGCCCGGAGTTCACCGTGGCCTCCCAGCCCCACCTGCTGGTCCAAGCTCCCGGCATGGTGCCCGCTGTTACCCCCAAAATGTACCCCAAGATCTACACGGACTACCACACCCACACCCACGCGCACACAGAGGGTAAAATCCACCAGCATCAGCACTTCCACTACCAGTGTTAGCTGTGAAGATCTGCATCTGGCAAGGGCGGGGGGCACCATGCCAACTGGTGACAGTCTCATGGAAGAACACCAAGAGCAAAATGAGATGTTGGCTCCTGAACTCATTGCCGGTGAGGTATTTTTCTGTCTGAAATGTGAACCCACAGCCCCACTTTGAGAAGTCTGTTTCGGTGACCTCAAGCGACAGCTCCCTTGCGCGTCCAGCTCCAACAGAACTCCTCCTTGGCTTCAGTGGGGGTAGGACAAGGACTGGAATCAGCCATAGTCTGAAAGACCCAACTGCCAAGAGAGAGGTGGCCGCTGCCAATGCCTGATCTAAACTATCTCCAAGAGATTCTGCCTTTGTTTGATCTGTTTATCTTGTTTCTCTGTGTTACTACTCTCTCTAAAGTGATGGGCTACCTGTCCACTCCTTATTTTCTGCACAGTTCAGTTTTTATTTGTTTGAAGTGAGGTGTCCAGAAATGTCTAAGCCGGATAATGAGGCAGGTTTGGCTTTCTGACATTTCCCAGCCAGGTATTTGTCTCTCGATCGGTTAGGATCCCTTTGCTTTGAACGCATTGAGGTTTTTTGATGAGCCATCATGATCAGCAAAGCAAGAAAAGTGTATTTGACTCATCCTTCCCTCCCAGGCCTTGCCATCCTCTGCTTTAGACTTGACTAGAGTAACAGCATGAAGACACTGGGCCCTAATATTTAATGGTCACCCAGTGCATGGGAGGTGATGGCCAAGTGGTATTATTGCAAGACTATTAATCCAGAAAGCTCAGCTAATATTCTGGGGACCTGGGCTCAAATCCCATCATGGTGGAATTTGAATTCTAATGAAAACTCTGGATTGAAGGGTTAAGTGATAAACATTGTTGATTTTTGGAAAAACCCATCTGGTTCACTAACGTTTTTTAGGGAAGGGAATCTGCCATCCTCACCTGGCTTGGCCTACATGTGACTCCAGACCCTCAGCAATGTGGTTGACTTCCAATTAGGGATGGCGACTGAGATGAATTAAAGAAAGTGATACCTGTTCCCCATGTTTTAGTGAAGCCATATTTCTTGACAATCTCTAGTCTCAATCAGGAACGAAAATTTATAACAAACTAAAGCAATTGTTCTTCTCTTCTGGACTGTTGGTTCCTGCTCCAGTTCCAGGTAAAGAAATTGGGGTCAGCAATTGGGGTTACTTAGAACATAGAACATAGAACAGTACAGCACAGAATAGGCCCTTCAGCATACGATGTTGTGCCGACCACTGATCCTCATGTATGCACCCTCAAATTTCTGTGACCATATGCATGTCCAGTAGTCTCTTAAATGTCCCCAATGACCTTGCTTCCACAACTCATCTCCCCTTAGTCCAATCCATCCTTTTTCAGGCAAATATCTGGACACCTCTGCACTGAGGTATGTAAGTGCGTGACTGTATATCTGCTCAACAGTATGAGGTAAAAAGACAGCAAAAATATGTACAAAGGATATAATTGGATGATATTTTCTCATCAAAATATTTATGAGAAGTCAAATAATTTTATTAATAAAAAAGGAAAAGCCTTCTTTCTATGTTGAAACATTGCTTGATGGGACACTCCAATGCGGGTTCCTTCAGTTTAGCTGTCTCAGACTTGCACAGCGATGATACACAGGTGAGTTTAAGGAAATGTTTTTGTGAACTTTTCAAATCAATTCAAGCAAGAAGTGGTGGGACAGCGTGGACACCAATCCTCAGAATCCTCACCACCTCCATCCTCTGAGTTCCTCATCTCGTCAGGTCACCTCAAGGGTCGGAATCTTGGCATTCGAAGGTCAGTTCCTCAGCCCCCCAACGAGACAAGATTTATCTCCAGATGTTTCACACTCACTTCCACGGCACCGGTTCAGTGTGGTTCAGCCACACTTACAGTGGGGCTGCTGTGCAGTGATTGAGATGAAAGAATCCCTTTAACTGCCGCCCCCCCCCCCCCCCCCCCCCCACCCTCCTGAGATCGGGGAATGACAATCTCACGGAAGGTGACAGACCTTTAGCTTTCTCTCCCTGCCATGTGAAAATGTTCTCCTAGCTCTCTGTGTATACCAACTCTGATAGAACTCTGTATTGAGCTGAATTAGTTTTATTGTCACTTGCACTCAAATGTTGCTGCTTATGGCCCTGTTTTAGGTACAAGATACCGAGGTACAGATTCTGAAGTACTTGGTACACAATTGAAAGAACAATCAATAAAACTGTACCAGCATGAAACTTCACTGTGTGGGCAGAAAAACACCTAATCACAGAATCCCGACAGTGTGGGAGCAGGCCATTCTGCCCATTGAGTCCACACCAATCCCACCCAGACACACCTCATCCTTGTAACCCTGCATTTCCCATGGCTAACCTGCATATCTTTGAACTGAGGGAGGAAACCCATGCAGGCACGGGGAGAATGTGCAAACTCCACACACACAATCACCCGAGGCTGGAATCGAACCCGGGTGTTTGTATTCAAACTGTTTGTATTCAAGCTTCCTCTGTGACTTTCTAAATCAGATCTGGGAGAGTGCTCCAACCCATGTATACACATCCCTCTGTTGTATCTATGGAGGATTGTGATACGTCCACCATTAAATCCTACTGACTATTCCAGAGGAAGTGGTGGATGTGGGTATAATTACAATATTTAAAAGACACTTGGATAAGTACATGAATAGGAAAGGTTTGGAGGGATATGGGTCAAGTGTAGGCAGGTGGGACTAGTTTAGTTTAGATTATGGTCAGCATGGACTGTATGTTCCACTGAATTTGCGATTGCACTAGAACTAATGGAGACATTGGAAACACAACAAAGCAGTGATATTCACGTTTCCACACTAGCACAATAAACTTTGATATTTATATCGCATCTTTCACATCGATGGAATGTCCCAAAGCACCATCCAGCCAATGAAGTGTTAGAAGTGTAGCCATTGTGAAAAAGAGGGCCAAGGTTCCATAAACCTCAGTGAGGTACCGAGCAAACAGCGTGAGCCTGTGGCGAGGCTGGCTGAAGATGAGGGACATCAGGAAAAATCTCCACTTTCGCTTCAAAGTGGAGCTGTTGGGTGCGTTACAAAGACCTGAGTGAGTGGACAGGACCTCAAATAACATCTGATCCTGTAGACAGCACCATTGACGCTGCAGCACTCCCTCAATACCGAAGTGGAGAGAGTCAAACTTCATCAGGTCCACAATCCTCGGACTCAGAGATAAGAGAAAGTGGACACTCCAGTCTCAAAATAGTTTGCAGGTGCAGAACCAATGAAGAGAAACTCAAGTTAAAATGGGAAAAAAATAGAGCCAGCTTTACTCAGTAAAAAAAGTGGTCACTTATAATTCAGTGACAAAGAAAGACTTTCCTCAGCCACTCAGTGTGGAATTAAGCCAAGAGCGCAGCATCCAGGGGTCCACATTTTTTATCCCAATCTATGTGGAGTTAACTGTTCTCCTCCTGAGCACAGATGAGAAATGAGGTGTGAAGCACTGAGACAGAAATTCCCACTCCAAGTCTCCATTCATTTACCAGGCAAGAAACATGTCACTGTGAAATCAGGCAGGGAAGAAAAACAACACGAACTTCCTATCCGCTGGAAAGAATGTTTAATTTGAGACCAAGGCAAAACACTTCACAGCAAAGGTGCAATTTGATTCAGTTGGTGTTAGATTATTATTGGAAGGTTTGTCCAGCAATATTTCAGTATCGAGACATGGTGACACATCCTTTCAAAGAACATGCACTCCATTTACGGGATGTGGATTTTAAATACAGGACCAGCCCAAGGGAGACTGCAGAATTCAGAGAAATGCAGGAACTGCACTGATAGACACACACTGCAGGAACTGCAATGATGGACACACACTGCAGGAACTGCACTGATAGACACACACTGCAGGAACTGCACAGATAAACACACATTGCAGGAACTGCACCGTTGTACACACACTGCAGGACAGCACTGATAGACACACACTGCAGGAATTGCACTGATAGACACACACTGCAGGAAATTCACTGATAGACACACACTGCAGAATCTGCACTGATAGACACACACTGCAGAAACCTGCACTGATGGACACACACTGCAGGAACTGCAACGTTATACACACACTGCAGAAACTGCACTGATGGACACACACAACAGGAACTGCACTGACAGACACACTCTGCAGGAACTGCACTGACAGACACACACTGCAGGAACTGCATTGACATACACACTGCAGTAACTGCACTGATAGACACACACTGCAAGGAACTGCACTGATAGACACACTACAGGAACTGCACTGACATACACATTGCAGGATCTGCACTGACATACACATTGCAGGATCTGCACTGATACACTCACACTACAGGAAATGCACTGATAGACAGACACTTCAGGATCTGCACTGATAGACACACACTGCAGGAACTGCACTGATAGACACACACTGCAGGAACTGCACTGATAGACACACACTGCAGGAACTGCACTGACAGACACACACTGCAGGAACTGCACTGACATACACACTGCAGTAACTGCACTGATAGACACACACTGCAGGAACTGCACTGATAGACGCACACTGCAGGAACTGCACTGATAGACACACACTGCAGGTACTGCACTGATAGTCACACACTGCTAAAACTGAACAAATAGACACCCACTGCAGGAATGGCACTGACAGTCACACACGGCAGGAACTGGACTGATAGACACACACTGCAGGAACTACACTGACAGACACACAATGCAGGAACTGCACTGATAGACACACACTGCAGGAACTGGACTGATAGACACACACTGCAGGAACTACACTGACAGACACACAATGCAGGAACTGCACTGATAGACACACACTGCAGGAACTGACCTGATAGACACACATTGCAGGAACTGCACTGACATACACACTGCAGTAACTGCACTGATAGACACACACTGCAGGAATTGCACTGATAGACGCACACTGCAGGATCTGCACTGATAGACACACACTGCAGGAACTCCACTGATAGTCACACACAGCAGGAACTGCACTGACAGACACACACTGCAGGAAATGCACTGATAGTCACAAATTGCAGGAAATGCACTGATAGTCAAAAATTGCAGGAACTGCACTGATAGACACACACTGCAGGAAATGCACTGATAGTCACAAATTGCAGGAACTGCACTGATAGACACACACTGCAGGAAATGCACTGATAGTCAAAAATTGCAGGAACTGAACTGATAGACACAAACTGCAGGAACTGCACTGATTGACACACACTACAGGAAGTGACCTGACTGACTCACACTGCAGGAACTGCACTGATAGACAGACACTGCAGGAACTGCACTGATAGACACGCACTGCAGGAACTGCACTGACAGACACACACTGCAGGAACTGTACTGATAGACAGACACTGCAGGAACTGCACTGATAGTCACAAACTGCAGGAACTGCACTGATAGACAGACACTGCAGGAATTGACCTGACTGACTCACACTGCAGGAACTCCACTGATAGTCACACACAGCAGGATCTGCACTGATAGACACACACTGCAGGAACTGCACTGATAGACGCACACTGCAGGAACTGCACTGATAGACACATTCTGCAGGAACTGCACTGACAGACACGCACTGCAGGAACTGCACTGATAGACACATACAGCCGGATCTGCACTGGTAGACACGCACTGCAGGAGCTGCAATGATAGACACACTCTGCAGGAACTGCACTGATCGACACACACTGCAGGAACTGCACTGACAGACACACACTGCAGGAACTGCACTGATAGGCACACACTGCAGCAACTTACCTGATAGACACACATTGCAGGAACTGCACTAACATACACACTGCAGTAACTGCACTGATAGACACACACTGCAGGAACTGCACTGACAGACGCACACTGCAGGAACTGCACTGATAGGCGGACACATGCAGGAACTGCACTGACATACACACTGCAGTAACTGCACTGATAGACACACACTGCAGGAACTGCACTGACATACACACTGCAGGAACTGCACTGATAGACACACACTGCAGGAACTGCACTGACTGACTCACACTGCAGTAACAGCACTGATACACTCACACTGCAGGAAATGCACTGATAGACGCACACTGCAGTAACTGCACTGATAGACACACACTGCAGGAACTGCACTGACATACACACTGCCGGAACTGCACTGATAGACACACACTGCAGGAACTGCACTGACATACACACTGCAGGAACTGCACCGATAGACACACTCTGCAGGAGCTGCAATGATAGACACACTCTGCAGGAACTGCACTGACAGACACACACTGCAGGAACTGCACTGATAGACACACACTGCAGGAACTCCACTGATAGTCACACACAGCAGGAACTGCACTGATAGACACACACTGCAGGAACTGCACTGATAGACACATACTGCAGGAACTGCACTGATGGACACAAACTGCAGGAGCTGCACAGAGACACATACGGCAGGAACTGGACAGAGAGACGCACACTGCAGGAACTGCACTGATAGACACACACTGCAGGAACTGCTCTGATAGACACACACTGCAGGAACTGCACTGATAGACACACACTGCAGGAACTGCTCTGATAGACACACTCTGCAGGAACTGCACTGATAGACACACACTGCAGGAACTGCTCTGATAGACACACACTGCAGGAACTGCACTGATAGACACACACTGCAGGAACTGCACTGATCGACAAACACTGCACGAACTGCACTGATAGACACACATTGCAGGAACTGAACTGATAGACACACACTGCAGGAACTGCACTGATAGACACACACAGCAGGAACTGCACTGATAGACACACACTGCAGGAACTGCTCTGATGGACACACACTGCAGGAACTGCACTGATAGACACACACAGCAGGAACTGCACTGATAGACACACATTGCAGGAACTGAACTGATAGACACGCACTGCAGGAACTGAACTGATAGACACACACTGCAGGAACTGAACTGATAGACACACATTGCAGGAACTGCACTGACAGACACGCACTGCAAGAAATGCACTGATAGACACACACTACAGGAATTTACCTGACTGACTCACATAGCAGGAACTGCACTGATCGACACACACTGCAGGAACTGCACTGATAGACACGCACTGCAGGAACTGCACTGATGGACACGCACTGCAGGAACTGCACTGATAGACACATACTGCAGGAACTGCACTGACAGACACACACAGCAGGAACTGCTCTGATAGACACACACAGCAGGAACTGCACTGATAGACACACACTGCAGGAAATTCACTGATAGACACACACTGCAGAATCTGCACTGATAGACACACACTGCAGAAACCTGCACTGATGGACACACACTGCAGGAACTGCAACGTTATACACACACTGCAGAAACTGCACTGATGGACACACACAGCAGGACCTGCACTGATAGACACACATTGCAGGAACTGCACTGTCAGACACGCACTGCAAGAAATGCACTGATAGACACACACTACAGGAATTTACCTGACTGACTCACATAGCAGGAACTGCACTGATCGACACACACTGCAGGAACTGCGATGATAGAAACGCACTGCAGGAACTGCACTGATGGACACGCACTGCAGGAACTGCACTGACAGACACGCACTGCAGGAACAGCACTGATAGACACACACAGCAGGATCTGCACTGGTAGACACGCACTGCAGGAGCTGCAATGATAGACACACTCTGCAGGAGCTGCAATGATAGACACACTCTGCAGGAACTGCACTGATAGACACATACTGCAGGAACTGCACTGACAGACACACACAGCAGGAACTGCTCAGATAGACACACACAGCAGGATCTGCACTGGTAGACACGCACTGCAGGAGCTGCAATGATAGACACACTCTGCAGGAACTGCACTGATAGACACATACTGCAGGAACGGCACTGATGGACACAAACTGCAGGAGCTGCACGGAGACACATACTGCAGGAACTGGACAGAGAGACGCACACTGCAGGAACTGCACTGATAGACACACACTGCAGGAACTGCATGATAGACACATACTGCAGGAACTGGACAGAGAGACGCACACTGCAGGAACTGCACTGATAGACACACACTGCAGGAACTGCTCTGATAGATACACACTGCAGGAACTGCACTGATAGACAGACACTGCAGGAACTGCACTGATAGACAGACACTGCAGGAACTGCACTGATAGACAAACACTGCACGAACTGCACTGATAGACACACATTGCAGGAACTGAACTGATAGACACGCACTGCAGGAACTGCACTGATGGACACGCACTGCAGGAACTGCACTGACAGACACGCACTGCAGGAACTGCACTGATAGACACACACAGCAGGATCTGCACTGGTAGACACGCACTGCAGGAGCTGCAATGATAGACACACTCTGCAGGAACTGCACTGATAGACACATACTGCAGGAACTGCACTGATGGACACAAACTGCAGGAGCTGCACAGAGACACATAATGCAGGAACTGGACAGAGAGACGCACACTGCAGGAACTGCACTGATAGACACACACTGCAGGAACTGCTCTGATAGATACACACTGCAGGAACTGCACTGATAGACAGACACTGCAGTAACTGCACTGATAGACACACATTGCAGGAACTGCACTGATAGACACACACTGCAGGAACTGCACTGATAGACACACACAGCAGGAACTGCACTGATAGACACACACAGCAGGAACTGCTCTGATAGACACACACTGCAGGAACTGCACTGATAGACACACACAGCAGGAACTGCACTGATAGACACACACTGCAGGAACTGAACTGATAGACACACATTACAGGAACTGCACTGTCAGACACGCACTGCAAGAAATGCACTGATAGATACACACTACAGGAATTTACCTGACTGACTCACATAGCGGGAACTGCACTGATCGACACACACTGCAGGAACTGCACTGATAGACACGCACTGCAGGAACTGCACTGATGGACACGCACTGCAGGAACTGCACTGATAGACACATACTGCAGGAAATGCACTGATAGACAAACACAGCAGGAACTGCACTGATAGACACACACTGCAGGAACTGCACTGATAGACACACACAGCAGGAACTGCACTGATAGACACACACAGCAGGAACTGCTCTGATAGACACACACTGCAGGAACTGCACTGATAGACACACACAGCAGGAACTGCACTGATAGACACACACTGCAGGAACTGCACTGATTGACACACACTACAGGAAGTGACCTGACTGACTCACACTGCAGGAACTGCACTGATAGACAGACACTGCAGGAACTGCACTGATAGACACGCACTGCAGGAACTGCACTGACAGACACACACTGCAGGAACTGTACTGATAGACAGACACTGCAGGAACTGCACTGATAGTCACAAACTGCAGGAAGTGCACTGATAGACAGACACTGCAGGAATTGACCTGACTGACTCACACTGCAGGAACTCCACTGATAGTCACACACAGCAGGATCTGCACTGATAGACGCGCACTGCAGGAACTGCACTGATAGACGCGCACTGCAGGAACTGCACTGATAGACACATTCTGTAGGAACTGCACTGACAGACACGCACTGCAGGAACTGCACTGATAGACACATACAGCCGGATCTGCACTGGTAGACACGCACTGCAGGAGCTGCAATGATAGACACACTCTGCAGGAACTGCACTGATCGACACACACTGCAGGAACTGCACTGACAGACACACACTGCAGGAACTGCACTGATAGACACACACTGCAGCAACTTACCTGATAGACACACATTGCAGGAACTGCACTAACATACACACTGCAGTAACTGCACTGATAGACACACACTGCAGGAACTGCACTGACAGACGCACACTGCAGGAACTGCACTGATAGACAGACACTGCAGGAACTGCCACTGACATACACACTGCAGTAACTGCACTGATAGACACACACTGCAGGAACTGCACTGACAGACACACACTGCAGGAACTGCACTGATAGGCACACACTGCAGGAACTGCACTGACTGACTCACACTGCAGTAACAGCACTGATACACTCACACTGCAGGAAATGCACTGATAGACACACACTGCAGGAACTGCTCTGATAGATACACACTGCAGGAACTGCACTGATAGACAGACACTGCAGGAACTGCACTGATAGACAGACACTGCAGGAACTGCACTGATAGACAAACACTGCACGAACTGCACTGATAGACACACATTGCAGGAACTGAACTGATAGACACGCACTGCAGGAACTGCACTGATGGACACGCACTGCAGGAACTGCACTGACAGACACGCACTGCAGGAACTGCACTGATAGACACACACAGCAGGATCTGCACTGGTAGACACGCACTGCAGGAGCTGCAATGATAGACACACTCTGCAGGAACTGCACTGATAGACACATACTGCAGGAACTGCACTGATGGACACAAACTGCAGGAGCTGCACAGAGACACATAATGCAGGAACTGGACAGAGAGACACACACTGCAGGAACTGCACTGATAGACACACACTGCAGGAACTGCTCTGATAGATACACACTGCAGGAACTGCACTGATAGACAGACACTGCAGTAACTGCACTGATAGACACACATTGCAGGAACTGCACTGATAGACACACACTGCAGGAACTGCACTGATAGACACACACAGCAGGAACTGCACTGATAGACACACACAGCAGGAACTGCTCTGATAGACACACACTGCAGGAACTGCACTGATAGACACACACAGCAGGAACTGCACTGATAGACACACACTGCAGGAACTGAACTGATAGACACACATTACAGGAACTGCACTGTCAGACACGCACTGCAAGAAATGCACTGATAGACACACACTACAGGAATTTACCTGACTGACTCACATAGCGGGAACTGCACTGATCGACACACACTGCAGGAACTGCACTGATAGACACGCACTGCAGGAACTGCACTGATGGACACGCACTGCAGGAACTGCACTGATAGACACATACTGCAGGAAATGCACTGATAGACAAACACAGCAGGAACTGCACTGATAGACACACACTGCAGGAACTGCACTGATAGACACACACAGCAGGAACTGCACTGATAGACACACACAGCAGGAACTGCTCTGATAGACACACACTGCAGGAACTGCACTGATAGACACACACTACAGGAATTTACCTGACTGACTCACACAGCAGGAACTGCACTGATAGACACACACTGCAGGAACTGAACTAATAGACACAAACTGCAGGAACTGCACTGGCATACACACTGCAGTAACTGCACTGATTGACACACACTACAGGAAGTGACCTGACTGACTCACACTGCAGGAACTGCACTGATAGACAGACACTGCAGGAACTGCACTGATAGACACGCACTGCAGGAACTGCACTGACAGACACACACTGCAGGAACTGTACTGATAGACAGACACTGCAGGAACTGCACTGATAGTCACAAACTGCAGGAAGTGCACTGATAGACAGACACTGCAGGAATTGACCTGACTGACTCACACTGCAGGAACTCCACTGATAGTCACACACAGCAGGATCTGCACTGATAGACGCGCACTGCAGGAACTGCACTGATAGACGCGCACTGCAGGAACTGCACTGATAGACACATACAGCCGGATCTGCACTGGTAGACACGCACTGCAGGAGCTGCAATGATAGACACACTCTGCAGGAACTGCACTGATCGACACACACTGCAGGAACTGCACTGACAGACACACACTGCAGGAACTGCACTGATAGACACACACTGCAGCAACTTACCTGATAGACACACATTGCAGGAACTGCACTAACATACACACTGCAGGAACTGCACTGATAGACACACACTGCAGGAACTGCACTGACAGACGCACACTGCAGGAACTGCACTGATAGACAGACACTGCAGGAACTGCCACTGACATACACACTGCAGTAACTGCACTGATAGACACACACTGCAGGAACTGCACTGACAGACACACACTGCAGGAACTGCACTGATAGGCACACACTGCAGGAACTGCACTGACTGACTCACACTGCAGTAACAGCACTGATACACTCACACTGCAGGAAATGCACTGATAGACGCACACTGCAGGAACTGCACTGATAGACAGACACTGCAGGAACTGCACTGACATACACATTGCAGTAACTGCACTGATAGACACACACTGCAGGAACTGCACTGACATACACACTGCCGGAACTGCACTGATAGACACACACTGCAGGAACTGCACTGACATACACACTGCAGGAACTGCACCGATAGACACACTCTGCAGGAGCTGCAATGATAGACACACTCTGCAGGAACTGCACTGACAGACACACACTGCAGGAACTGCACTGATAGACACACACTGCAGGAACTCCACTGATAGTCACACACAGCAGGATCTGCACTGATAGACACACACTGCAGGAACTGCACTGATAGACGCGCACTGCAGGAACTGCACTGATGGACACAAACTGCAGGAGCTGCACAGAGACACATACAGCAGGAACTGCATGATAGACACATACTGCAGGAACTGGACAGAGAGACGCACACTGCAGGAACTGCACTGATAGACACACACTGCAGGAACTGCTCTGATAGACACACACTGCAGGAACTGCACTGATAGACAGACACTGCAGGAACTGCACTGATAGACAAACACTGCACGAACTGCACTGATAGACAGACACTGCAGGAACTGCACTGATAGACAAACACTGCACGAACTGAACTGATAGACACACACAGCAGGAACTGCACTGATAGACACACACAGCAGGAACTGCACTGATAGACACACACTGCAGGAACTGCACTGATAGACACACACAGTAGGAACTGCACTGACAGACACACACTGCAGGAACTGAACTGATAGACACACATTGCAGGAACTGCACTGACAGACACGCACTGCAAGAAATGCACTGATAGACACACACTACAGGAATTTACCTGACTGACTCACATAGCAGGAACTGCACTGATCGACACACACTGCAGGAACTGCACTGATAGACACATACTGCAGGAACTGCACTGACAGACACACACAGCAGGAACTGCTCTTATAGACACACACAGCAGGAACTTCACTGATAGACACACACTGCAGGAAATTCACTGATAGACACACACTGCAGAATCTGCACTGATAGACACACACTGCAGAAACCTGCACTGATGGACACACACTGCACGAACTGCAACGTTATACACACACTGCAGAAACTGCACTGATGGACACACACAACAGGAACTGCACTGACAGACACACTCTGCAGGAACTGCACTGACAGACACACACTGCAGGAACTGCATTGACATACACACTGCAGTAACTGCACTGAGAGACACGCACTGCAAGAAATGCACTGATAGACACACACTACAGGAATTTACCTGACTGACTCACATAGCAGGAACTGCACTGATCGACACACACTGCAGGAAATGCACTGATTGACACGCACTGCAGGAACTGCACTGATGGACACGCACTGCAGGACTGCACTGACAGACACGCACTGCAGGAACTGCACTGATAGACACACACAGCAGGATCTGCACTGATGGACACAAACTGCAGGAGCTGCACCGAGACACATACTGCAGGAACTGCATGATAGACACATACTGCAGGAACTGGACAGAGAGACGCACACTGCAGGAACTGCACTGATAGACACACACTGCAGGAACTGCTCTGATAGATACACACTGCAGGAACTGCACTGATAGACAGACACTGCAGGAAATGCACTGATAGACAAACACTGCACGAACTGCACTGATAGACACACATTGCAGGAACTGAACTGATAGACAAACACTGCAGGAACTGCACTGATAGACACACATTGCAGGAACTGCACTGACAGACACGCACTGCAAGAAATGCACTGATAGACACACACTACAGGAATTTACCTGACTGACTCACATAGCAGGAACTGCACTGATCGACACACACTGCAGGAACTGCACTGATAGACACGCACTGCAGGAACTGCACTGATGGACACGCACTGCAGGAACTGCACTGATAGACACATACTGCAGGAAATGCACTGATAGACAAACACAGCAGGAACTGCACTGATAGACACACACTGCAGGAACTGCACTGATAGACTCACACTGCAGGAACTGCACTGATAGACACACACTACAGGAATTTACCTGACTGACTCACACAGCAGGAACTGCACTGATAGACACACACTGCAGGAACTGAACTAATAGACAGAAACTGCAGGAACTGCACTGATAGACACGCACTACAAGAACTGCACAGATGGACACGCACTGCAGGAACTGCACTGATAGACACATACTGCAGGAACTGCACTGACAGACACACACAGCAGGATCTGCACTGATAGACACACACTGCAGGAACTGCACTGATAGACACACACTGCAGGAACTGCACTGACAGACACACACTGCAGGAAATGCACTGATAGACACACACTGCAGGAACTGCGCTGATAGACACACATTGCAAGAACTGCACTGAAAGAGACACACTGCTAGAACTGCACAAATAGACACCCACTGCAGGAATGGCACTGATAGTCACACACTGCAGGAACTGCACTGATAGACACACACTGCAGCAACTTACCTGATAGACACACATTGCAGGAACTGCACTAACATACACACTGCAGTAACTGCACTGATAGACACACACTGCAGGAACTGCACTGACAGACGCACACTGCAGGAACTGCACTGATAGACAGACACTGCAGGAACTGCACTGACATACACACTGCAGTAACTGCACTGATAGACACACACTGCAGGAACTGCACTGACATACACACTGCAGGAACTGCACTGATAGACACACACTGCAGGAACTGCACTGACTGACTCACACTGCAGTAACAGCACTGATACACTCACACTGCAGGAAATGCACTGATAGACGCACACTGCAGGAACTGCACTGATAGACAGACACTGCAGGAACTGCACTGACATACACACTGCAGTAACTGCACTGATAGACACACACTGCAGGAACTGCACTGACATACACGCTGCCGGAACTGCACTGATAGACACACACTGCAGGAACTGCACTGACATACACACTGCAGGAACTGCACCGATAGACACACTCTGCAGGAGCTGCAATGATAGACACACTCTGCAGGAACTGCACTGACAGACACACACTGCAGTAACTGCACTGATAGACACACACTGCAGGAACTGCACTGACATACACACTGCCGGAACTGCACTGATAGACACACACTGCAGGAACTGCACTGACATACACACTGCAGGAACTGCACCGATAGACACACTCTGCAGGAGCTGCAATGATAGACACACTCTGCAGGAACTGCACTGACAGACACACACTGCAGGAACTGCACTGATAGACACACACTGCAGGAACTCCACTGATAGTCACACACAGCAGGATCTGCACAGATAGACACACACTGCAGGAACTGCACTGATTGACGCGCACTGCAGGAACTGCACTGATAGACACATTCTGCAGGAACTGGACTGACAGACACGCACTGCAGGAACTGCACTGATAGACACACACAGCCGGATCTGCACTGGTAGACACGCACTGCAGGAGCTGCAATGATAGACACACTCTGCAGGAACTGCACTGATCGACACACACTGCAGGAACTGCACTGATAGACACACACTGCAGGAACTGCACTGATAGACACATTCTGCAGGAACTGCACTGACAGACACGCACTGCAGGATCTGGACTGGTAGACACACACTGCAGGAGCTGCAATGATAGACACACTCTGCAGGAACTGCACTGATAGACACATACTGCAGGAACTGCACTGATGGACACAAACTGCAGGAGCTGCACAGAGACACATACTGCAGGAACTGCATGATAGACACATACTGCAGGAACTGGACAGAGAGACACACACTGCAGGAACTGCACTGATAGACACACACTGCAGGAACTGCTCTGATAGACACACACTGCAGGAACTGCACTGATAGACAGACACTGCAGGAACTGCACTGATAGACAAACACTGCACGAACTGCACTGATAGACACACATTGCAGGAACTGAACTGATAGACACACACTGCAGGAACTGCACTGATAGACACACACAGCAGGAACTGCACTGATAGACACACACAGCAGGAACTGCTCTGATAGACACACACAGCAGGAACTGCACTGACAGACACACACTGCAGGAACTGAACTGATAGACACACATTGCAGGAACTGCACTGACAGACACGCACTGCAAGAAATGCACTGATAGACACACACTACAGGAATTTACCTGACTGACTCACATAGCAGGAACTGCACTGATCGACACACACTGCAGGAACTGCACTGATAGACACGCACTGCAGGAACTGCACTGATGGACACGCACTGCAGGAACTGCACTGATAGACACATACTGCAGGAACTGCACTGACAGACACACACAGCAGGAACTGCTCTGATAGACACACACAGCAGGAACTGCACTGATAGACACACACTGCAGGAAATTCACTGATAGACACACACTGCAGAATCTGCACTGATAGACACACACTGCAGAAACCTGCACTGATGGACACACACTGCAGGAACTGCAACGTTATACACACACTGCAGAAACTGCACTGATGGACACACACAACAGGAACTGCACTGACAGACACACTCTGCAGGAACTGCACTGACAGACACACTCTGCAGGAACTGCATTGACATACACACTGCAGTAACTGCACTGACAGACACGCACTGCAAGAAATGCACTGATAGACACACACTACAGGAATTTACCTGACTGACTCACATAGCAGGAACTGCACTGATCGACACACACTGCAGGAACTGCACTGATAGACACGCACTGCAGGAACTGCACTGATGGACACGGACTGCAGGAACTGCACTGACAGACACGCACTGCAGGAACTGCACTGATAGACACACACAGCAGGATCTGCACTGGTAGACACGCACTGCAGGAGCTGCAATGATAGACACACACTGCAGGAACTGCACTGATGGACACAAACTGCAGGAGCTGCACAGAGACACATAATGCAGGAACTGCATGATAGACACATACTGCAGGAACTGGACAGAGAGACGCACACTGCAGGAACTGCACTGATAGACACACACTGCAGGAACTGCTCTGATAGATACACACTGCAGGAACTGCACTGATAGACAGACACTGCCGTAACTGCACTGATAGACAAACACTGCACGAACTGCACTGATAGACACACATTGCAGGAACTGAACTGATAGACACACACTGCAGGAACTGCACTGATAGACACACACAGCAGGAACTGCTCTGATAGACACACACTGCAGGAACTGCACTGATAGACACACACAGCAGGAACTGCACTGATAGACACACACTGCAGGAACTGAACTGATAGACACACATTGCAGGAACTGCACTGTCAGACACGCACTGCAAGAAATGCACTGATAGACACACACTACAGGAATTTACCTGACTGACTCACATAGCGGAACTGCACTGATCGACACACACTGCAGGAACTGCACTGATAGACACGCACTGCAGGAACTGCACTGATGGACACGCACTGCAGGAACTGCACTGATAGACACATACTGCAGGAAATGCACTGATAGACAAACACAGCAGGAACTGCACTGATAGACACACACTGCAGGAACTGCACTGATAGACTCACACTGCAGGAACTGCACTGATAGACACACACTGCAGGAACTGCACTGATAGACTCACACTGCAGGAACTGCACTGATAGACTCACACTGCAGGAACTGCACTGATAGACACACACTGCAGGAACTGCACTGATAGACACAAACTGCAGGAACTGCACTGGCATACACACTGCAGTAACTGCACTGATTGACACACACTACAGGAAGTGACCTGACTGACTCACACTGCAGGAACTCCACTGATAGTCACACACAGCAGGATCTGCACTGATAGACGCGCACTGCAGGAACTGCACTGATAGACACATTCTGTAGGAACTGCACTGACAGACACGCACTGCAGGAACTGCACTGATAGACACATACAGCCGGATCTGCACTGATAGACAGACACTGCAGGAACTGCACTGATAGTCACAAACTGCAGGAAGTGCACTGATAGACAGACACTGCAGGAATTGACCTGACTGACTCACACTGCAGGAACTCCACTGATAGTCACACACAGCAGGATCTGCACTGGTAGACACACACTGCAGGAACTGCACTGACAGACACACACTGCAGGAACTGTACTGATAGACAGACACTGCAGGAACTGCACTGATAGTCACAAACTGCAGGAAGTGCACTGATAGACAGACACTGCAGGAATTGACCTGACTGACTCACACTGCAGGAACTCCACTGATAGTCACACACAGCAGGATCTGCACTGATAGACGCGCACTGCAGGAACTGCACTGATAGACACATTCTGTAGGAACTGCACTGACAGACACGCACTGCAGGAACTGCACTGATAGACACATACAGCCGGATCTGCACTGGTAGACACGCACTGCAGGAGCTGCAATGATAGACACACTCTGCAGGAACTGCACTGATCGACACACACTGCAGGAACTGCACTGACAGACACACACTGCAGGAACTGCACTGATAGACACACACTGCAGCAACTTACCTGATAGACACACATTGCAGGAACTGCACTAACATACACACTGCAGTAACTGCACTGATAGACACACACTGCAGGAACTGCACTGACAGACGCACACTGCAGGAACTGCACTGATAGACAGACACTGCAGGAACTGCACTGATAGACGCGCACTGCAGGAACTGCACTGATAGACGCGCACTGCAGGAACTGCACTGATAGACACATTCTGTAGGAACTGCACTGACAGACACGCACTGCAGGAACTGCACTGATAGACACATACAGCCGGATCTGCACTGGTAGACACACACTGCAGGAACTGCACTGACAGACACACACTGCAGGAACTGCACTGATCGACACACACTGCAGGAACTGCACTGACAGACACACACTGCAGGAACTGCACTGATAGACACACACTGCAGCAACTTACCTGATAGACACACATTGGAGGAACTGCACTAACATACACACTGCAGTAACTGCACTGATAGACAGACAGTGCAGGAACTGCCACTGACATACACACTGCAGTAACTGCACTGATAGACACACACTGCAGGAACTGCACTGACAGACACACACCAGGAACTGCACTGATAGGCACACACTGCAGGAACTGCACTGACTGACTCACACTGCAGTAACAGCACTGATACACTCACACTGCAGGAAATGCACTGATAGACGCACACTGCAGGAACTGCACTGATAGACAGACACTGCAGGAACTGTACTGACATACACACTGCAGTAACTGCACTGATAGACACACACTGCAGGAACTGCACTGACATACACACTGCCGGAACTGCACTGATAGACACACACTGCAGGAACTGCACTGACATACACACTGCAGGAACTGCACCGATAGACACACTCTGCAGGAGCTGCAATGATAGACACACTCTGCAGGAACTGCACTGACAGACACACACTGCAGGAACTGCACTGATAGACACACACTGCAGGAACTCCACTGATAGTCACACACAGCAGGATCTGCACTGATAGACACACACTGCAGGAACTGCACTGACATACACACTGCAGGAACTGCACCGATAGACACACTCTGCAGGAGCTGCAATGATAGACACACTCTGCAGGAGCTGCAATGATAGACACACTCTGCAGGAACTGCACTGATAGACGCGCACTGCAGGAACTGCACTGATGGACACAAACTGCAGGAGCTGCACAGAGACACATACGGCAGGAACTGCATGATAGACACATACTGCAGGAACTGGACAGAGAGACGCACACTGCAGGAACTGCACTGATAGACACACACTGCAGGAACTGCTCTGATAGACACACACTGCAGGAACTGCACTGATAGACAGACACTGCAGGAACTGCACTGATAGACAAACACTGCACGAACTGCACTGATAGACAGACACTGCAGGAACTGCACTGATAGACAAACACTGCACGAACTGAACTGATAGACACACACAGCAGGAACTGCACTGATAGACACACACAGCAGGAACTGCACTGATAGACACACACTGCAGGAACTGCACTGATAGACACACACAGCAGGAACTGCACTGACAGACACGCACTGCAAGAAATGCACTGATAGACACACACTGCAGGAATTTACCTGACTGACTCACATAGCAGGAACTGCACTGATCGACACACACTGCAGGAACTGCACTGATAGACACATACTGCAGGAACTGCACTGACAGACACACACAGCAGGAACTGCTCTGATAGACACACACTGCAGGAAATTCACTGATAGACACACACTGCAGAATCTGCACTGATAGACACACACTGCAGAAACCTGCACTGATGGACACACACTGCAGGAACTGCAACGTTATACACACACTGCAGAAACTGCACTGATGGACACACACAACAGGAACTGCACTGACAGACACACTCTGCAGGAACTGCACTGACAGACACACACTGCAGGATCTGCATTGACATACACACTGCAGTAACTGCACTGACAGACACGCACTGCAAGAAATGCACTGATAGACACACACTACAGGAATTTACCTGACTGACTCACATAGCAGGAACTGCACTGATAGACACACACTGCAGGAACTGCACTGATAGACACATACTGCAGGAACTGCACTGACAGACACACACAGCAGGAACTGCACTGATAGACACACACTGCAGGAAATTCACTGATAGACACACTCTGCAGAATCTGCACTGATAGACACACACTGCAGAAACCTGCACTGATGGACACACACTGCAGGAACTGCAACGTTATACACACACTGCAGAAACTGCACTGATGGACACACACAACAGGAACTGCACTGACAGACACACTCTGCAGGAACTGCACTGACAGACACACACTGCAGGAACTGCATTGACATACACACTGCAGTAACTGCACTGACAGACACGCACTGCAAGAAATGCACTGATAGACACACACTACAGGAATTTACCTGACTGACTCACATAGCAGGAACTGCACTGATAGACACACACTGCAGGAACTGCACTGATAGACACGCACTGCAGGAACTGCACTGATGGACACGCACTGCAGGAACTGCACTGACAGACACGCACTGCAGGAACTGCACTGATAGACACACACAGCAGGATCTGCACTGATAGACAAAAGGTGCAGGAACTGCACTGATGGACACAAACTGCAGGAGCTGCACAGAGACACATACTGCAGGAACTGCATGATAGACACATACTGCAGGAACTGGACAGAGAGACGCACACTGCAGGAACTGCACTGATAGACACACACTGCAGGAACTGCTCTGATAGATACACACTGCAGGAACTGCACTGATAGACAGACACTGCAGGAAATGCACTGATAGACAAACACTGCACGAACTGCACTGATAGACACACATTGCAGGAACTGAACTGATAGACACACACTGCAGGAACTGCACTGATAGACACACATTGCAGGAACTGCACTGACAGACACGCACTGCAAGAAATGCACTGATAGACACACACTACAGGAATTTACCTGACTGACTCACATAGCAGGAACTGCACTGATCGACACACACTGCAGGAACTGCACTGATAGACACGCACTGCAGGAACTGCACTGATGGACACGCACTGCAGGAACTGCACTGATAGACACATACTGCAGGAAATGCATTGATAGACAAACACAGCAGGAACTGCACTGATAGACACACACTGCAGGAACTGCACTGATAGACTCACACTGCAGGAACTGCACTGATAGACACACACTACAGGAATTTACCTGACTGACTCACACAGCAGGAACTGCACTGATAGACACACACTGCAGGAACTGCAATGATAGACACACACTGCAGGAACTGCACTGATAGACACGCACTACAAGAACTGCACAGATGGACACGCACTGCAGGAACTGCACTGATAGACACATACTGCAGGAACTGCACTGACAGACACACACAGCAGGATCTGCACTGATAGACACACACTGCAGGAACTGCACTGATAGACACACACTGCAGGAACTGCACTGACAGACACACACTGCAGGAAATGCACTGATAGACACACACTGCAGGAACTGCGCTGATAGACACACATTGCAAGAACTGCACTGAAAGAGACACACTGCTAGAACTGCACAAATAGACACCCACTGCAGGAATGGCACTGATAGTCACACACTGCAGGAACTGCACTGATAGACACACACTGCAGCAACTTACCTGATAGACACACATTGCAGGAACTGCACTAACATACACACTGCAGTAACTGCACTGATAGACACACACTGCAGGAACTGCACTGACAGACGCACACTGCAGGAACTGCACTAATAGACAGACACTGCAGGAACTGCACTGACATACACACTGCAGTAACTGCACTGATAGACACACACTGCAGGAACTGCACTGACATACACACTGCAGGAACTGCACTGATAGACACACACTGCAGGAACTGCACTGACTGACTCACACTGCAGTAACAGCACTGATACACTCACACTGCAGGAAATGCACTGATAGACGCACACTGCAGGAACTGCACTGATAGACAGACACTGCAGGAACTGCACTGACATACACACTGCAGTAACTGCACTGATAGACACAAACTGCAGGAACTGCACTGACATACACACTGCCGGAACTGCACTGATAGACACACACTGCAGGAACTGCACTGACAAACACACTGCAGGAACTGCACCGATAGACACACTCTGCAGGAGCTGCAATGATAGACACACTCTGCAGGAACTGCACTGACAGACACACACTGCAGTAACTGCACTGATAGACACACACTGCAGGAACTGCACCGACATACACACTGCCGGAACTGCACTGATAGACACACACTGCAGGAACTGCACTGACATACACACTGCAGGAACTGCACCGATAGACACACTCTGCAGGAGCTGCAATGATAGACACACTCTGCAGGAACTGCACTGACAGACACACACTGCAGGAACTGCACTGATAGACACACACTGCAGGAACTGCACTGATAGACGCGCACTGCAGGAACTGCACTGATAGACACATTCTGCAGGAACTGGACTGACAGACACGCACTGCAGGAACTGCACTGATAGACACACACAGCCGGATCTGCACTGGTAGACACGCACTGCAGGAGCTGCAATGATAGACACACTCTGCAGGAACTGCACTGATCGACACACACTGCAGGAACTGCACTGATAGACACACACTGCAGGAACTGCACTGATAGACACATTCTGCAGGAACTGCACTGACAGACACGCACTGCAGGATCTGGACTGGCAGACACACACTGCAGGAGCTGCAATGATAGACACACTCTGCAGGAACTGCACTGATAGACACATACTGCAGGAGCTGCACAGAGACACATACTGCAGGAACTGCATGATAGACACATACTGCAGGAACTGGACAGAGAGACGCACACTGCAGGAACTGCACTGATAGACACACACTGCAGGAACTGCTCTGATAGACACACACTGCAGGAGCTGCACAGAGACACATACTGCAGGAACTGCATGATAGACACATACTGCAGGAACTGCACTGATGGACACAAACTGCAGGAGCTGCACAGAGACACATACTGCAGGAACTGCATGATAGACACATACTGCAGGAACTGGACAGAGAGACGCACACTGCAGGAACTGCACTGATAGACACACACTGCAGGAACTGCTCTGATAGACACACACTGCAGGAACTGCACTGACATACACACTGCAGGAACTGCACTGACAGACACACACTGCAGGAACTGCACTGATAGACACACACTGCAGGAACTGCACTGACAGACACACACTGCAGGAAATGCACTGATAGTCACAAATTGCAGGAAATGCACTGATAGACACACACTGCAGGAAATGCACTGATAGTCAAAAATTGCAGGAACTGAACTGATAGACACAAACTGCAGGAACTGCACTGGCATACACACTGCAGTAACTGCACTGATTGACACACACTACAGGAAGTGACCTGACTGACTCACACTGCAGGAACTGCACTGATAGACAGACACTGCAGGAACTGCACTGATAGACACGCACTGCAGGAACTGCACTGACAGACACACACTGCAGGAACTGTACTGATAGACAGACACTGCAGGAACTGCACTGATAGTCACAAACTGCAGGAACTGCACTGATAGACAGACACTGCAGGAATTGACCTGACTGAATCACACTGCAGGAACTCCACTGATAGTCACACACAGCAGGATCTGCACTGATAGACACACACTGCAGGAACTGCACTGATAGACGCGCACTGCAGGAACTGCACTGATAGACACATTCTGCAGGAACTGCACTGACAGACACGCACTGCAGGAACTGCACTGATAGACACATACAGCCGGATCTGCACTGGTAGACACGCACTGCAGGTGCTGCAATGATAGACACACTCAGCAGGAACTGCACTGATCGACACATTCTGCAGGAACTGCACTGACAGACACGCACTGCAGGAACTGCACTGATAGACACACACAGCAGGATCTGCACTGGTAGACACGCACTGCAGGAACTGCAATGATAGACACACTCTGCAGGAACTGCACTGATAGACACACTCTGCAGGAACTGCACTGATAGACACATACAGCCGGATCTGCACTGGTAGACACGCACTGCAGGTGCTGCAATGATAGACACACTCTGCAGGAACTGCACTGATCGACATATTCTGCAGGAACTGCACTGACAGACACGCACTGCAGGAACTGCACTGATAGACACACACAGCAGGATCTGCACTGGTAGACACGCACTGCAGGAACTGCAATGATAGACACACACTGCAGGAACTGCACTGATGGACACACACTGCAGGAACTGCACTGATGGACACAAACTGCAGGAGCTGCACAGAGACACATACTGCAGGAACTGCATGATAGACACATACTGCAGGAACTGGACAGAGAGACGCACACTGCAGGAACTGCACTGATAGACACACACTGCAGGAACTGCTCTGATAGACACACACTGCAGGAAATGCACTGATAGACAAACACTGCACGAACTGCACTGATAGACACACATTGCAGGAACTGAACTGATAGACACACACTGCAGGAACTGCACTGATAGACACACACAGCAGGAACTGCACTGATAGACACACACAGCAGGAACTGCTCTGATAGACACACACTGCAGGAACTGCACTGATAGACACACACAGCAGGAACTGCACTGACAGACACACACTGCAGGAACTGAACTGATAGACACACATTGCAGGAACTGCACTGACAGACACGCACTGCAAGAAATGCACTGATAGACACACACTACAGGAATTTACCTGACTGACTCACATAGCAGGAACTGCACTGATCGACACACACTGCAGGAACTGCACTGATAGACACGCACTGCAGGAACTGCACTGATGGACACGCACTGCAGGAACTGCACTGATAGACACACACAGCAGGAACTGCTCTGATAGACACACACAGCAGGAACTGCACTGATAGACACACACTGCAGGAAATTCACTGATAGACACACACTGCAGAATCTGCACTGATAGACACACACTGCAGAAACCTGCACTGATGGACACACACTGCAGGAACTGCAACGTTATACACACACTGCAAAAACTGCACTGATGGACACACACAACAGGAACTGCACTGACAGACACACTCTGCAGGAACTGCACTGACAGACACACTCTGCAGGAACTGCATTGACATACACACTGCAGTAACTGCAATGACAGACACGCACTGCAAGAAATGCACTGATAGACACACACTGCAGGAATTTACCTGACTGACTCACATAGCAGGAACTGCACTGATCGACACACACTGCAGGAACTGCACTGGTAGACACATACTGCAGGAACTGCACTGATGGACACGCACTGCAGGAACTGCACTGACAGACACGCACTGCAGGAACTGCACTGATAGACACACACAGCAGGATCTGCACTGGTAGACACGCATTGCAGGAGCTGCAATGATAGACACACTCTGCAGGAACTGCACTGATAGACACATACTGCAGGAACGGCACTGATGGACACAAACTGCAGGAACTGCACTGATAGACACACACTGCAGGAACCGCACTGATAGACACATACTGCAGGAACTGCATGATAGACACATACTGCAGGAACTGGACAGAGAGACGCACACTGCAGGAACTGCACTGATAGACACACACTGCAGGAACTGCTCTGATAGATACACACTGCAGGAACTGCACTGATAGACAGACACTGCAGGAACTGCACTGATAGACAAACACTGCACGAACTGCACTGATAGACACACATTGCAGGAACTGAACTGATAGACACGCACTGCAGGAACTGCACTGATGGACACGCACTGCAGGAACTGCACTGACAGACACGCACTGCAGGAACTGCACTGACAGACACGCACAGCAGGATCTGCACTGGTAGACACGCACTGCAGGAGCTGCAATGATAGACACACTCTGCAGGAACTGCTCTGATAGATACACACTGCAGGAACTGCACTGATAGACAGACACTGCAGGAACTGCACTGAGAGACAAACACTGCACGAACTGCACTGATAGACACACATTGCAGGAACTGCACTGATAGACACACATTGCAGGAACTGAACTGATAGACACACACAGCAGGAACTGCACTGATAGACACACACAGCAGGAACTGCTCTGATAGACTAACACTGCAGGAACTGCACTGATAGACACACACAGCAGGAACTGCACTGATAGACACACACTGCAGGAACTGAACTGATAGACACACATTGCAGGAACTGCACTGACAGACACGCACTGCAAGAAATGCACTGATAGACACACACTACAGGAATTTACCTGACTGACTCACATAGCAGGAACTGCACTGATCGACACACACTGCAGGAACTGCACTGATAGACACGCACTGCAGGAACTGCACTGATGGACACGCACTGCAGGAACTGCACTGATAGACACATACTGCAGGAAATGCACTGATAGACAAACACAGCAGGAACTGCACTGATAGACACACACTGCAGGAACTGCACTGATAGACACACACTGCAGGAACTGCACTGATAGACACACACTACAGGAATTTACCTGACTGACTCACACAGCAGGAACTGCACTGATAGACACACACTGCAGGAACTGAACTAATAGACAGAAACTGCAGGAACTGCACTGATAGACACGCACTACAAGAACTGCACAGATGGACACGCACTGCAGGAACTGCACTGATAGACACATACTGCAGGAACTGCACTGACAGACACACACAGCAGGATCTGCACTGATAGACACACACAGCAGGAACTGCACTGATAGACACACACTGCAGGAACTGCACTGATAGACACACACTGCAGGAACTGCACTGATAGACACACACTACAGGAATTTACCTGACTGACTCACACAGCAGGAACTGCACTGATAGACACGCACTGCAGGAACTGCACTGATGGACACGCACTGCAGGAACTGCACTGATAGACACATACTGCAGGAAATGCACTGATAGACAAACACAGCAGGAACTGCACTGATAGACACACACTGCAGGAACTGCACTGATAGACACACACTGCAGGAACTGCACTGATAGACACACACTACAGGAATTTACCTGACTGACTCACACAGCAGGAACTGCACTGATAGACACACACTGCATGAACTGCACTGATAGACAGAAACTGCAGGAACTGCACTGATAGACACGCACTACAAGAACTGCACAGATGGACACGCACTGCAGGAACTGCACTGATAGACACATACTGCAGGAACTGCACTGACAGACACACACAGCAGGATCTGCACTGATAGACACACACTGCAGGAACTGCACTGATAGACACACACTGCAGGAACTGCACTGACAGACACACACTGCAGGAAATGCACTGATAGACACACACTGCAGGAACTCCACTGACATACACACTGCAGTAACTGCACTGATAGACACACACTGCAGGAACTGCACTGAAAGACACACACTGCATGAACTGCACTGATAGACACACACTGCAGGAACTGCACTGATAGACACACACTGCAGGATCTGCACTGGTAGACACGCACTGCAGGAGCTGCAATGATAGACACACTCTGCAGGAACTGCACTGATAGACACACACTGCAGGAACTGCAATGATAGACACACACTGCAGTAACTGCACTGATAGACACACACTGCAGGAACTGCACTGACAGACGCACACTGCAGGAACTGCACAGATAGACACACTGCAGGAACTGCACTGACAGACGCACACTGCAGGAACTGCACTGATAGACACACTGCAGGAACTGCACGGATAGACACACACTGCAGGAACTGCAGTGACATACACACTGCAGTAACTGCACTGATAGACACACACTGCAGGAACTGCACTGATAGACAAACACTGCAGGAACTGCACTGACAGACGCACACTGCAGGAACTGCACTGATAGACACACTGCAGGAACTGCACGGATAGACACACACTGCAGGAACTGCAGTGACATACACACTGCAGTAACTGCACTGATAGACACACACTGCAGGAACTGCACTGATAGACAAACACTGCAGGAACTGCACTGATTAACACACAGTTCAGGATCTGCACTGACACACTCAAGCTGCAGGAAATGCACTGATAAACACACAGCAGGAACTGCACTGATTCACACACACTGCAGGAACTGCACTGATAGACACACACTGCAGGAACTGCACTGATAGACACACACTGCAGGAACTGCACTGAAAGACACACACTGCAGGAACTGCACTGATAGACACACACTGCAGGAACTGCAATGATAGACACACACTGCAGGAACTGCACTGAAAGACACACACTGCAGGAACTGCACTGATAGACACACACTGCAGGAACTGCAATGATAGACACACACTGCAGGAACTGCACTGAAAGACACACACTGCAGGAACTGCACTGATAGACACACACTGCAGGAACTGCACTGAAAGACACACACTGCAGGAACTGCACTACATACACACTGCAGGAACTGCCCTGATAGACACACACTGCAGGAACTCCACTGACATACACACTGCAGGAACTGCACTACATACACACTGCAGGAAATGGACTGATAGACACACACTGCAGGATCTCCACTGACATACACACTGCAGGTACTGCACTGAAAGACACACACTGCAGGAACTGCACTGAAAGACACACACTGCAGGAACTGCACGGATAGACACACACTGCAGGAACTGCACTGATAGACAGACACTGCAGGAACTGCACTGATAGACACGCACTGCAGGAACTGCACTGACAGACACACACTGCAGGAACTGTACTGATAGACAGACACTGCAGGAACTGCACTGATAGTCACAAACTGCAGGAACTGCACTGATAGACACGCACTGCAGGAACTGCACTGATAGACAGACACTGCAGGAATTGACCTGACTGACTCACACTGCAGGAACTCCACTGATAGTCTCACACAGCAGGATCTGCACTGGTAGACACACACTGCAGGAACTGCACTGATAGACACGCACTGCAGATACTGCACTGATCGACACACACTGCAGGAACTGCACCGATAGACACACTCTGCAGGAGCTGCAATGATAGACACACTCTGCAGGAACTGCAATGATAGACACACTCTGCAGGAACTGCAATGATAGACACACTCTGCAGGAACTGCACTGACAGACACACACTGCAGGAGCTGCAATGATAGACACACACTGCAGGAACTGCACTGACAGACACACACTGCAGGAACTGCACTGATAGACACACTCTGCAGGAACTGCACTGACAGACACGCACTGCAGGAACTGCACTGATGGACAGACACTGCAGGAACTGCACTGATAGACAAACACTGCACGAACTGCACTGATAGACACACATTGCAGGAACTGAACTGATAGACACACACTGCAAGAACTGCACTGATAGACACACACAGCAGGAACTGCACTGATAGACACACACAGCAGGAACTGCACTGATAGACACACATTGCAGGAACTGAACTGATAGACGCACACTGCAGGAACTGCTCTGATAGACACACATTGCAGGAACTGCACTGATAGACACACACTGCAGGAAATGCACCGATAGACAAACACAGCAGGAACTGCACTGATAGACACACACTGCAGGAACTGCACTGATAGACACACACTGCAGGAACTGCACTGATAGACACACACTGCAGGAACTGCACTGATAGACAGAAACTGCAGGAACTGCATTGACAGACACGCACTACAAGAACTGCACAGATGGACACACACTGCAGGAACTGCACTGATAGACACACACTGCAGGAACTGCACTGATAGACACACACTGCAGGAACTGCACTGATAGACACACACTACAGGAATTTACCTGACTGACTCACACTGTAGGAACTGCACTGATAGACACACACTGCAGGAACTGCACTGATAGACACACACTGCAGGAATTTACCTGACTGACTCACACTGTAGGAACTGCACTGACAAACACACACTGCAGGAACTGCACTGATAGACACACACTGCAGGAACTGCACTGATAGACACACACTGCAGGAATTTACCTGACTGACACACACTGTAGGAACTGCACTGATAGACACGCACTGCAGGAACTGCACTGACAGACACACACTGCAGGAACTGTACTGATAGACACACTCTGCAGGAACTGCACTGACAGACACACACTGCAGGAATTGACCTGACTGACTCACACTGCAGGAACTCCACTGATAGACACACACTGCAGGAACTGCATTGACAGACACACACTGCAGGAACTGCTCTGATAGACACACACTGCAGGAACTGCATTGACAGACACACACTGCAGGAACTGCTCTGATAGACACACACTGCAGGAACTGCATTGACAGACACACACTGCAGGAACTGCTCTGATAGACACACACTGCAGGAACTGCACTGATAGACAGACACTGCAGGAACTGCACTGATAGACAAACACTGCACGAACTGAACTGATAGACACACACTGCAGGAACTGCACTGACAGACACGCACTGCAGGAACTGCACTGATGGACAGACACTGCAGGAACTGCACTGATAGACAAACACTACACGAACTGCACTGATAGACACACATTGCAGGAACTGAACTGATAGACACACACTGCAAGAACTGCACTGATAGACACACACAGCAGGAACTGCACTGATAGACACACACAGCAGGAACTGCACTGATAGACACACATTGCAGGAACTGAACTGATAGACGCACACTGCAGGAACTGCTCTGATAGACACACATTGCAGGAACTGCACTGATAGACACACACTGCAGGAAATGCACCGATAGACAAACACAGCAGGAACTGCACTGATAGACACACACTGCAGGAACTGCACTGATAGACACACACTGCAGGAACTGCACTGATAGACACACACTGCAGGAACTGCACTGATAGACAGAAACTGCAGGAACTGCATTGACAGACACGCACTACAAGAACTGCACAGATGGACACACACTGCAGGAACTGCACTGATAGACACACACTGCAGGAACTGCACTGATAGACACACACTGCAGGAACTGCACTGATAGACACACACTACAGGAATTTACCTGACTGACTCACACTGTAGGAACTGCACTGATAGACACACACTGCAGGAACTGCACTGATAGACACACACTGCAGGAATTTACCTGACTGACTCACACTGTAGGAACTGCACTGACAAACACACACTGCAGGAACTGCACTGATAGACACACACTGCAGGAACTGCACTGATAGACACACACTGCAGGAATTTACCTGACTGACTCACACTGTAGGAACTGCACTGATAGACACGCACTGCAGGAACTGCACTGACAGACACACACTGCAGGAACTGTACTGATAGACACACTCTGCAGGAACTGCACTGACAGACACACACTGCAGGAATTGACCTGACTGACTCACACTGCAGGAACTCCACTGATAGACACACACTGCAGGAACTGCATTGACAGACACACACTGCAGGAACTGCTCTGATAGACACACACTGCAGGAACTGCATTGACAGACACACACTGCAGGAACTGCTCTGATAGACACACACTGCAGGAACTGCATTGACAGACACACACTGCAGGAACTGCTCTGATAGACACACACTGCAGGAACTGCACTGATAGACAGACACTGCAGGAACTGCACTGATAGACAAACACTGCACGAACTGAACTGATAGACACACACTGCAGGAACTGCACTGATAGACAGACACTGCACGAACTGCACTGATAGACACACATTGCAGGAACTGAACTGATAGACACGCACTGCAAGAACTGCACTGATAGACACACACAGCAGGAACTGCACTGATAGACACACACAGCAGGAACTGCTCTGACAGACACGCACTGCAAGAACTGCACTGATAGACACACACTACAGGAATTTACATGTCTGACTCACACAGCAGGAACTGCACTGATAGACACACACTGCAGGAACTGCACTGATAGACACGCACTGCAGGAACTGCACTGATAGACACACACTGCAGGAACTGCACTGAAAGACACGCACTGCAGGAACTGCACTGAAAGACACACACTGCAGGAACTGCACTGATGGACACGCACTGCAGGAACTGCTCTGATAGACACACACTGCAGGAACTGCACTGATAGACACACACTGCAGGAACTGCACTGATAGACACACACTGCAGGAACTGCACTGATAGACACACACTACAGGAATTTACCTGACTGACTCACACTGCAGGAACTGCACAGATGGACACGCACTGCAGGAACTGCACTGATAGACACATACTGCAGGAACTGCAATGACAGACACACACAGCAGGATCTGCACTGATAGACACACACTGCAGGAACTGCACTGATAGACACGCACTGCAGGAACTGCACTGACAGACACACACTGCAGGAAATGCACTGATTGACACACACTGCAGGTACTGCACTGATAGACACAAACTGCAGGAACTGCGCTGATAGACACACATTGCAAGAACTGCACTGAAAGAGACACACTGCTAGAACTGCACAAATAGACACCCACTGCAGGAATGGCACTGACAGTCACACACGGCAGGAACTGCACTGATAGACACACACTGCAGGAACTGCACTGACAGACACGCACTGCAGGAACTGCACTGAAAGACACACACTGCAGGAACTGCACTGATGGACACGCACTGCAGGAACTGCTCTGATAGACACACACTGCAGGAACTGCACTGATAGACACACACTGCAGGAACTGCACTGATAGACACACACTGCAGGAACTGCACTGATAGACACACACTACAGGAATTTACCTGACTGACTCACACTGCAGGAACTGCACAGATGGACACGCACTGCAGGAACTGCACTGATAGACACATACTGCAGGAACTGCAATGACAGACACACACAGCAGGATCTGCACTGATAGACACACACTGCAGGAACTGCACTGATAGACACACACTGCAGGAACTGCACTGACAGACACACACTGCAGGAAATGCACTGATTGACACACACTGCAGGTACTGCACTGATAGACACAAACTGCAGGAACTGCGCTGATAGACACACATTGCAAGAACTGCACTGAAAGAGACACACTGCTAGAACTGCACAAATAGACACCCACTGCAGGAATGGCACTGACAGTCACACACGGCAGGAACTGCACTGATAGACACACACTGCAGGAACTGCACTGACAGACACGCACTGCAGCAACTTACCTGATAGACACACATTGCAGGAACTGCACTAACATACACACTGCAGTAACTGCACTGATAGACACACACTGCAGGAACTGCACTGACAGACGCTCACTGCAGGAACTGCACTGATAGACAGACACTGCAGGAACTGCACTGACATACACACTGCAGTAACTGCACTGATAGATACACACTGCAGGAACTGCACTGACATACACACTGCAGGAACTGCACTGATAGACACACACTGCAGGAACTGCACTGACATACACACTGCAGGAACTGCACTGATAGACACACTGCAGGAACTGCACGGATAGACACACTGCAGGAACTGCACGGATAGACACACACTGCAGGAACTGCACTGACATACACATTGCAGTAACTGCACTGATAGACACACACTGCAGGAACTGCACTGACATACACACTGCAGGAACTGCACTGATAGACACACACTGCAGGAACTGCACTGATAGACAAACACTGCAGGAACTGCACTGATTAACACACAGTTCAGGATCTGCACTGATACACTCACGCTGCAGGAAATGCACTGATAGACACACACAGCAGGAACTGCACTGATTGACACACACTGCAGGAACTGCACTGATAGACGCACACTGCAGGAACTGCACTACATACACACTGCAGGAAATGCACTGATAGACACACACTGCAGGAACTCCACTGACATACACACTGCAGTAACTGCACTGATAGACACACACTGCAGGAACTGCACTGAAAGACACACACTGCATGAACTGCACTGATAGACACACACTGCAGGAACTGCACTGAAAGACACACACTGCAGGAACTGAACTGATAGACACACACTGCAGGAACTGCACTGACAGACGCACACTGCACGAACTGCACTGATAGACACACTGCAGGAACTGCACGGATAGACACACACTGCAGGAACTGCACTGATAGACACACACTGCAGGAACTGCAATGATAGACACACACTGCAGTAACTGCACTGATAGACACACACTGCAGGAACTGCACTGACAGACGCACACTGCAGGAACTGCACTGATAGACACACACTGCAGGAACTGCACTGATAGACACACACTGCAGGAACTGCACTGATAGACACACACTGCAGGAACTGCACTGATAGACACACACTGCAGGAACTGCACTGAAAGACACACACTGCAGGAACTGCACTGATAGACACACACTGCAGGAACTGCAATGATAGACACACACTGCAGGAACTGCACTGAAAGACACACACTGCAGGAACTGCACTACATACACACTACAGGAAATGCACTGATAGACACACACTGCAGGAACTCCACTGACATACACACTGCAGTAACTGCACTGATAGACACACACTGCAGGAACTGCACTGAAAGACACACACTGCAGGAACTGCACTGATAGACACACACTGCAGGAACTGCACTGAAAGACACACACTGCAGGAACTGCACTGATAGACAGACACTGCAGGAACTGCACTGATAGACAAACACTGCACGAACTGCACTGATAGACAAACATTGCAGGAACTGAACTGATAGACACACACTGCAGGAACTGCACTGATAGACACACACAGCAGGAACTGCACTGATAGACAGACACTGCAGGAACTGCACTGATAGACAAACACTGCACGAACTGAACTGATAGACACACACTGCAGGAACTGCACTGATAGACAGACACTGCACGAACTGCACTGATAGACACACATTGCAGGAACTGAACTGATAGACACGCACTGCAAGAACTGCACTGATAGACACACACAGCAGGAACTGCACTGATAGACACACACAGCAGGAACTGCTCTGACAGACACGCACTGCAAGAACTGCACTGATAGACACACACTACAGGAATTTACATGTCTGACTCACACAGCAGGAACTGCACTGATAGACACACACTGCAGGAACTGCACTGATAGACACGCACTGCAGGAACTGCACTGATAGACACACACTGCAGGAACTGCACTGACAGACACACACAGCAGGAACTGCTCTGATAGACACACACTGCAGGAACTGCACTGATAGACAGACACTGCAGGAAATGCACTGATAGACACACACTACAGGAATTTACCTGACTGACTCACACTGCAGGAACTGCACAGATGGACACGCACTGCAGGAACTGCACTGATAGACACATACTGCAGGAACTGCAATGACAGACACACACAGCAGGATCTGCACTGATAAACACACACTGCAGGAACTGCAATGACAGACACACACAGCAGGAACTGCACTGTTAGACACACACTGCAGGAACTGCACTGATAGACACACACTGCAGGAACTGCACTGATAGACACACACTACAGGAATTTACCTGACTGACTCACACTGCAGGAACTGCACAGATGGACACGCACTGCAGGAACTGCACTGATAGACACATACTGCAGGAACTGCAATGACAGACACACACAGCAGGATCTGCACTGATAAACACACACTGCAGGAACTGCACTGATAGACACACACTGCAGGAACTGCACTGACAGACACACACTGCAGGAAATGCACTGATTGACACACACTGCAGGTACTGCACTGATAGACACAAACTGCAGGAACTGCGCTGATAGACACACATTGCAAGAACTGCACTGAAAGAGACACACTGCTAAAACTGCACAAATAGACACCCACTGCAGGAATGGCACTGACAGTCACACACGGCAGGAACTGCACTGATAGACACACACTGCAGGAACTGCACTGACAGACACGCACTGCAGCAACTTACCTGATAGACACACATTGCAGGAACTGCACTAACATACACACTGCAGTAACTGCACTGATAGACACACACTGCAGGAACTGTACTGACAGGCGCTCACTGCAGGAACTGCACTGATAGACAGACACTGCAGGAACTGCACTGACATACACACTGCAGTAACTGCACTGATAGATACACACTGCAGGAACTGCACTGACATACACACTGCAGGAACTGCACTGATAGACACACACTGCAGGAACTGCACTGACATACACACTGCAGGAACTGCACTGATAGACACACTGCAGGAACTGCACGGATAGACACACTGCAGGAACTGCACGGATAGACACACACTGCAGGAACTGCACTGACATACACATTGCAGTAACTGCACTGATAGACACACACTGCAGGAACTGCACTGACATACACACTGCAGGAACTGCACTGATAGACACACTGCAGGAACTGCACTGATAGACAAACAATGCAGGAACTGCACTGATTAACACACAGTTCAGGATCTGCACTGATACACTCACGCTGCAGGAAATGCACTGATAGACACACACAGCAGGAACTGCACTGATTGACACACACTGCAGGAACTGCACTGATAGACGCACACTGCAGGAACTGCACTGATAGACACACACTGCAGGAACTGCACTGAAAGACACACACTGCATGAACTGCACTGATAGACACACACTGCAGGAAATGCACTGATAGACACACACTGATAGACATACACACTACAGGAAATGCACTGATAGACACGCACTGCAGGAGCTGCAATGATAGACACACTCTGCAGGAACTGCACTGATAGACACACACTGCAGGAACTGCAATGATAGACACACACTGCAGGAACTGAACTGATAGACACACACTGCAGGAACTGCACTGACAGACGCACACTGCAGGAACTGCACTGATAGACACACTGCAGGAACTGCACGGATAGACACACACTGCAGGAACTGCACTGATAGACACACACTGCAGGAACTGCAATGATAGACACACACTGCAGTAACTGCACTGATAGACACACACTGCAGGAACTGCACTGACAGACGCACACTGCAGGAACTGCACTGATAGACACACTGCAGGAACTGCACGGATAGACACACACTGCAGGAACTGCAGTGACAGACGCACACTGCAGGAACTGCACTGATAGACACACTGCAGGAACTGAACTGATAGACACACACTGCAGGAACTGCACTGATAGACACACACTGCAGGAACTGCAATGATAGACACACACTGCAGGAACTGCACTGATTAACACACAGTTCAGGATCTGCACTGACACACTCAAGCTGCAGGAAATGCACTGATAAACACACAGCAGGAACTGCACTGATTCACACACACTGCAGGAACTGCACTGATAGACACACACTGCAGGAACTGCACTGATAGACACACACTGCAGGAACTGCACTGATAGACACACACTGCAGGAACTGCACTGATAGACACACACTGCAGGAACTGCACTGAAAGACACACACTGCAGGAACTGCACTGATAGACACACACTGCAGGAACTGCAATGATAGACACACACTGCAGGAACTGCACTGAAAGACACACACTGCAGGAACTGCACTACATACACACTACAGGAAATGCACTGATAGACACACACTGCAGGAACTCCACTGACATACACACTGCAGTAACTGCACTGATAGACACACACTGCAGGAACTGCACTGAAAGACACACACTGCAGGAACTGCACTGATAGACACACACTGCAGGAACTGCACTGAAAGACACACACTGCAGGAACTGCACTGATAGACAGACACTGCAGGAACTGCACTGATAGACAAACACTGCACGAACTGCACTGATAGACAAACATTGCAGGAACTGAACTGATAGACACACACTGCAGGAACTGCACTGATAGACACACACAGCAGGAACTGCACTGATAGACAGACACTGCAGGAACTGCACTGATAGACAAACACTGCACGAACTGAACTGATAGACACACACTGCAGGAACTGCACTGATAGACAGACACTGCACGAACTGCACTGATAGACACACATTGCAGGAACTGAACTGATAGACACGCACTGCAAGAACTGCACTGATAGACACACACAGCAGGAACTGCACTGATAGACACACACAGCAGGAACTGCTCTGACAGACACGCACTGCAAGAACTGCACTGATAGACACACACTACAGGAATTTACATGTCTGACTCACACAGCAGGAACTGCACTGATAGACACACACTGCAGGAACTGCACTGATAGACACGCACTGCAGGAACTGCACTGATAGACACACACTGCAGGAACTGCACTGACAGACACACACAGCAGGAACTGCTCTGATAGACACACACTGCAGGAACTGCACTGATAGACAGACACTGCAGGAAATGCACTGATAGACAAACACAGCAGGAACTGCACTGTTAGACACACACTGCAGGAACTGCACTGATAGACACACACTGCAGGAACTGCACTGATAGACACACACTACAGGAATTTACCTGACTGACTCACACTGCAGGAACTGCACAGATGGACACGCACTGCAGGAACTGCACTGATAGACACATACTGCAGGAACTGCAATGACAGACACACACAGCAGGATCTGCACTGATAAACACACACTGCAGGAACTGCACTGATAGACACACACTGCAGGAACTGCACTGACAGACACACACTGCAGGAAATGCACTGATTGACACACACTGCAGGTACTGCACTGATAGACACAAACTGCAGGAACTGCGCTGATAGACACACATTGCAAGAACTGCACTGAAAGAGACACACTGCTAGAACTGCACAAATAGACACCCACTGCAGGAATGGCACTGACAGTCACACACGGCAGGAACTGCACTGATAGACACACACTGCAGGAACTGCACTGACAGACACGCACTGCAGCAACTTACCTGATAGACACACATTGCAGGAACTGCACTAACATACACACTGCAGTAACTGCACTGATAGACACACACTGCAGGAACTGCACTGACAGGCGCTCACTGCAGGAACTGCACTGATAGACAGACACTGCAGGAACTGCACTGACATACACACTGCAGTAACTGCACTGATAGATACACACTGCAGGAACTGCACTGACATACACACTGCAGGAACTGCACTGATAGACACACACTGCAGGAACTGCACTGACATACACACTGCAGGAACTGCACTGATAGACACACTGCAGGAACTGCACGGATAGACACACTGCAGGAACTGCACGGATAGACACACACTGCAGGAACTGCACTGACATACACATTGCAGTAACTGCACTGATAGACACACACTGCAGGAACTGCACTGACATACACACTGCAGGAACTGCACTGATAGACACACTGCAGGAACTGCACTGATAGACAAACACTGCAGGAACTGCACTGATTAACACACAGTTCAGGATCTGCACTGATACACTCACGCTGCAGGAAATGCACTGATAGACACACACAGCAGGAACTGCACTGATTGACACACACTGCAGGAACTGCACTGATAGACGCACACTGCAGGAACTGCACTGATAGACACACACTGCAGGAACTGCACTGAAAGACACACACTGCATGAACTGCACTGATAGACACACACTGCAGGAAATGCACTGATAGACACACACTGCAGGAACTCCACTGACATACACACTGCAGTAACTGCACTGATAGACACACACTGCAGGAACTGCACTGAAAGACACACACTGCATGAACTGCACTGATAGACACACACTGCAGGAACTGCACTGATAGACACACACTGCAGGAACTGCACTGATAGACACGCACTGCAGGAGCTGCAATGATAGACACACTCTGCAGGAACTGCACTGATAGACACACACTGCAGGAACTGCAATGATAGACACACACTGCAGGAACTGCACTGATAGACACACACTGCAGGAACTGCACTGACAGACGCACACTGCAGGAACTGCACTGATAGACACACTGCAGGAACTGCACGGATAGACACACACTGCAGGAACTGCACTGATAGACACACACTGCAGGAACTGCAATGATAGACACACACTGCAGTAACTGCACTGATAGACACACACTGCAGGAACTGCACTGACAGACGCACACTGCAGGAACTGCACTGATAGACACACTGCAGGAACTGCACGGATAGACACACACTGCAGGAACTGCAGTGACATACACACTGCAGGAACTGCACTGATAGACACACACTGCAGGAACTGCACTGATAGACAAACACTGCAGGAACTGCACTGATTAACACACAGTTCAGGATCTGCAATGACACACTCAAGCTGCAGGAAATGCACTGATAAACACACAGCAGGAACTGCACTGATTCACACACACTGCAGGAACTGCACTGATAGACACACACTGCAGGAACTGCACTGATAGACACACACTGCAGGAACTGCAATGATAGACACACACTGCAGGAACTGCACTGATAGACACACACTGCAGGAACTGCACTGAAAGACACACACTGCAGGAACTGCACTGATAGACACACACTGCAGGAACTGCAATGATAGACACACACTGCAGGAACTGCACTGATTAACACACAGTTCAGGATCTGCAATGACACACTCAAGCTGCAGGAAATGCACTGATAAACACACAGCAGGAACTGCACTGATTCACACACACTGCAGGAACTGCACTGATAGACACACACTGCAGGAACTGCACTGATAGACACACACTGCAGGAACTGCACTGATAGACACACACTGCAGGAACTGCACTGAAAGACACACACTGCAGGAACTGCACTGATAGACACACACTGCAGGAACTGCAATGATAGACACACACTGCAGGAACTGCACTGAAAGACACACACTGCAGGAACTGCACTGATAGACACACACTGCAGGAACTGCACTGAAAGACACACACTGCAGGAACTGCACTGATAGACACACAGTGCAGGAACTGCACTACATACACACTGCAGGAAATGGACTGATAGACACACACTGCAGGAACTGCAATGATAGACACACACTGCAGGAACTGCACTGATTAACACACAGTTCAGGATCTGCAATGACACACTCAAGCTGCAGGAAATGCACTGATAAACACACTGCAGGAACTGCACTGATAGACACACACTGCAGGAACTGCACTGATAGACACACACTGCAGGAACTGCACTGATAGACACACACTGCAGGAACTGCAATGATAGACACACACTGCAGGAACTGCACTGATTAACACACAGTTCAGGATCTGCAATGACACACTCAAGCTGCAGGAAATGCACTGATAAACACACAGCAGGAACTGCACTGATTCACACACACTGCAGGAACTGCACTGATAGACACACACTGCAGGAACTGCACTGATAGACACACACAGCAGGAACTCCACTGACATACACACTGCAGTAACTGCACTGATAGACACACACTGCAGGAACTGCACTGAAAGACACACACTGCAGGAACTGCACTGATAGACACACACTGCAGGAACTGCACTGATAGACAGACACTGCAGGAACTGCATCGATAGACACGCACTGCAGGAACTGCACTGACAGACACACACTGCAGGAACTGTACTGATAGACAGACACTGCAGGAACTCCACTGACATACACACTGCAGTAACTGCACTGATAGACACACACTGCAGGAACTGCACTGAAAGACACACACTGCAGGAACTGCACTGATACACACACTGCAGGAACTGCACTGAAAGACACACACTGCAGGAACTGCACTGATAGACACACTGTGCAGGAACTGCACTGAAAGACACACTGCAGGAACTGCACTACATACACTCTGCAGGAACTGCACTGACAGACACACTCTGCAGGAACTCCACTGATAGTCACACACAGCAGGATCTGCACTGATAGACACACTCTGCAGGAGCTGCAATGATAGACACACTCTGCAGGAGCTGCACTGACAGACACACACTGCAGGAACTGCACTGATAGACACACACTGCAGGAACTGCACTGACAGACACACTCTGCAGGAACTCCACTGATAGTCACACACAGCAGGAACTCCACTGACATACACACTGCAGTAACTGCACTGATAGACACACACTGCAGGAACTGCACTGAAAGACACACACTGCAGGAACTGCACTGATAGACACACACTGCAGGAACTGCACTGATAGACAGACACTGCAGGAACTGCACTGATATACAGACACTGCAGGAACTGCACTGATAGTCACAAACTGCAGGAACTGCACTGATAGACACGCACTGCAGGAACTGCACTGATAGACAGACACTGCAGGAATTGACCTGACTGACTCACACTGCAGGAACTCCACTGATAGTCTCACACAGCAGGATCTGCACTGGTAGACACACTGCAGGAACTGCACTGATAGACACGCACTGCAGGAACTGCACAGATCGACACACACTGCAGGAACTGCACCGATAGACACACTCTGCAGGAGCTGCAATGATAGACACACTCTGCAGGAACTGCACTGACAGACACACTCTGCAGGAACTCCACTGATAGTCACACACAGCAGGATCTGCACTGATAGACACACTCTGCAGGAGCTGCAATGATAGACACACTCTGCAGGAACTGCACTGACAGACACACACTGCAGGAACTGCTCTGATAGACACACACTGCAGGAACTGCACTGACAGACACACTCTGCAGGAACTCCACTGATAGTCACACACAGCAGGATCTGCACTGATAGACACACTCTGCAGGAGCTGCAATGATAGACACACTCTGCAGGAACTGCACTGACAGACACACACTGCAGGAACTGCACTGATAGACACACACTGCAGGAACTGCACTGACAGACACGCACTGCAGGAACTGCACTAATAGACACACACTGCAGGAACTGCACTGACAGACACGCACTGCAGGAACTGCACTGATAGACACACACAGCAGGATCTGCACTGGTAGACACGCACTGCAGGAGCTGCAATGATAGACACACTCTGCAGGAACTGCACTGATAGACACATACTGCAGGAACTGAACTGATAGACACACACTGCAGGAACTGCACTGATAGACAGACACTGCAGGAACTGCACTGATAGACACACACTGCAAGAACTGCACTGATAGACACACACAGCAGGAACTGCACTGATAGACACACACTACAGGAACTGAACTGATAGACACACATTGCAGGAACTGCACTGACAGACACGCACTGCAAGAACTGCACTGATAGACAAACACTACAGGAACTGCACTGACATACACACTGCAGGAACAGCACTGATAGACACACACTGCAGGAACTGCACTGACATACACACTGCAGGAACTGCACCGATAGACACTCACTGCAAGAACTGCACTGATAGACACACACTGCAGTAACTGCACTGATAGACACACACTGCAGGAACTGCACTGACATACACACTGCAGGAACTGCACTGATAGACACACACTGCAGGAACTGCACTGACATACACACTGCAGGAACTGCACTGATAGACACACACTGCAGGAACTGCACTGACATACACACTGCAGGAACTGCACTGATAGACACACACAGCAGGAACCGCACTGATAGACACACACTGCAGGAACTGCACTGATAGACACACTCTGCAGGAAGTGCTCTGATAGACACACATTGCAGGAACTGCAATGACATACACACTGTAGGAACTGCTCTGATAGACACACACTACAGGAACTGCTCTGATAGACACACACTGCAGGAACTGCACTGATAGACACACACTGCAGGATCTGCACTGATAGACACACACTGCAGGAACTGCACTGATAGACACACACAGCAGGAACCGCACTGATGGACACACATTGCAGGAACTGCACTGATAGACACACATTGCAGGAACTGCTCTGATAGACACACTCTGCAGGAACTGCTCTGACAGACACACATTGCAGGAACTGCAATGACATACACACTGCAGTAACTGCCTACATACACACTGCAGGAAATGCACTGATTGACACACACTTCAGGAAGTGCACTGTTAGACACACACAGCAGGATCTGCACTGATAGACACACAGCAGGAACTGCACTGATAGACAAACTGCAGGAACTGCACTGATCGACACACTCTGCAGGAACTGCACTGATCGACACACACTGCAGGAACTGCACTGATAGACATACTCTGCAGGAACTGCACTGATCGACACACACTGCAGGAACTGCACTGATAGACACACACTGCAGGAACTGCACTGAAAGACACGCACTGCAGGAACTGCAATGATAGACACACTCTGCAGGAACTGCACTGATCGAGACACACTGCAGGAACTGCACTGATAGACACACACTGCAGGATCTGCACTGATAGACACACACTGCAGGAACTGCACTGATAGACACACACAGCAGGAACCGCACTGATAGACACACATTGCAGGAACTGCACTGATAGACACACATTGCAGGAACTGCTCTGATAGACACACTCTGCAGGAACTGCTATGACAGACACACATTGCAGGAACTGCAATGACATACACACTGCAGTAACTGCCTACATACACACTGCAGGAAATGCACTGATTGACACACACTTCAGGAAGTGCACTGTTAGACACACACAGCAGGATCTGCACTGATAGACACACAGCAGGAACTGCACTGATAGACAAACTGCAGGAACTGCACTGATCGACACACACTGCAGGAACTGCACTGATAGACACACTCTGCAGGAACTGCACTGATCGACACACACTGCAGGAACTGCACTGATACACACACACTGCAGGAGCTGCTCTGATCGACACAGACTGCAGGAACTGCACTGATCGACACACACTGCAGGAACTGTACTGAAAGACACGCACTGCAGGAACTGCAATGATAGACACACTCTGCAGGAACTGCACTGATCGAGACACACTGCAGGAACAGCACTGATAGACACACACTGCAGGAACTGCACTGAAAGACACGCACTGCAGGAACTGCAATGATAGACACACACTGCAGCAACTGCACTGAAAGACAAGCACTGCAGGAACTGCAATGATAGACACACTCTGCAGGAACTGCACTGACAGACACGCACTGCAGGAACTGCACTGAAAGACACACACTGCAGGAACTGCAATGATAGACACACTCTGCAGGAACTGCACTGATCGACACACACTGCAGGAACTGCACTGATCGACACACACTGCAGGAACTGCACTGAAAGGCACGCACTGCAGGAACTGCAATGATAGACACACACTGCAGGAACTGCACTGAAAGACACACACTGCAGGAACTACACTGACAGACACGCACTGCAGGAACTGCACTGAAAGACTCGCACTGCAGGAACTGCAATGATAGACACACACTGCAGGAACTGCAATGATAGACACACACTGCAGGAAATGCACTGATCGACACACACTGCAGGAACTGCACTGATAGACACACACTGCAGGAACTGCACTGACAGACACACACTGCAGGAAATGCAATGATAGACACACTCTGCAGGAACTGCACTGATAGACACACACTGCAGGAACTGCAATGATAGACACACACTGCAGGAACTGCACAGAAAGACACGCACTGCAGGAACTGCAATGATACACACACACTGCAGGAACTGCACTGAAAGACACACACTGCAGGAACTGCACTGACAGACACGCACTGCAGGAACTGCACTGATCGACACACACTGCAGGAACTGCACTGAAAGACACGCACTGTAGGAACTGCACTGAAAGACACACACTGCAGGAACTGCAATGATAGACACACACTGCAGGAACTGCACTGATCGACACACACTGCAGGAACTGCACTGATAGACACACACAGCAGGAACTGCACTGACAGACACACACTGCAGGAACTGCAATGATAGACACACTCTGCAGGAACTGCACTGATAGACACACACTGCAGGAACTGCACTGATAGACACACACTGCAGGAACTGCAATGATAGACACACTCTGCAGGAACTGCAATGACAGACACACACTGCAGGAACTGCACTGACAGACACACACTGCAGGAACTGCAATGATAGACACACACTGCAGGGACTGCACTGATAGACACACACTGCAGGAACTGCACTGACAGACACACACTGCAGGAACTGCAATGATAGACACACTGCAGGGACTGCACTGATAGACACACACTGCAGGAACTGCACTGACAGACACACACTGCAGGAACTGCAATGATAGAGACACACTGCAGGAACTGCAATGATAGACACACACTGCAGGAACTGCACTGATAGACACACACAGCAGGAACTGCAATGATAGACGCACACTGCAGGAACTGCACTGAAAGACACACACTGCAGGAACTGTACTGACAGACACACACTGCAGGAACTGCACTGACAGACACACACTGCAGGAACTGCACTGATCGACACACTGCAGAAACTCCACTGATAGTCACACACAGCAGGATCTGCACTGATAGACACACACTGCAGGAACTGCACTGATAGACGCGCACTGCAGGAACTGCACTGATCGACACACACTGCAGGAACTGCACTGATAGACACACTCTGCAGGAACTGCACTGATAGACACACTCTGCAGGAAATGCTCTGATAGACACACATTGCAGGAACTGCAATGACATACACACTGCAGGAACTGCTCTGATAGACACACACTACAGGAACTGCTCTGACAGACACACACTGCAGGAACTGCACTGATAGACACACACTGCAGGATCTGCACTGATAGACACACACTGCAGGAACTGCACTGATAGACACACACAGCAGGAACCGCACTGGTAGACACACATTGCAGGAACTGCACTGATAGACACACTCTGCAGGAACTGCTCTGACAGACACACATTGCAGGAACTGCAATGACATACACACTGCAGTAACTGCCTACATACACACTGCAGGAAATGCACTGATTGACACACACTTCAGGAAGTGCACTGTTAGACACACACAGCAGGATCTGCACTGATAGACACACAGCAGGAACTGCACTGATAGACAAACTGCAGGATCTGCACTGATCGACACACACTGCAGGAACTGCAGGTATAGACACAAACTGCAGGAACTGCACTGATCGACACACACTGCAGGAACTGCACTGATAGACACACTCTGCAGGAACTGCACTGATACACACACACTGCAGGAACTGCACTGATCGACACACACTGCAGGAACTGCACTGAAAGACACGCACTGCAGGAACTGCAATGATAGACACACTCTGCAGGAACTGCACTGATCGAGACACACTGCAGGAACTGCACTGATAGACACACACTGCAGGAACTGCACTGAAAGACACGCACTGCAGGAACTGCAATGATAGACACACACTGCAGCAACTGCACTGAAAGACACGCACTGCAGGAACTGCAATGATAGACACACTCTGCAGGAACTGCACTGACAGACACGCACTGCAGGAACTGCACTGAAAGACACACAATGCAGGAACTGCAATGATAGACACACTCTGCAGGAACTGCACTGATCGACACACACTGCAGGAACTGCACTGATAGACACACACTGCAGGAACTGCACTGAAAGGCACGCACTGCAGGAACAGCAATGATAGACACACACTGCAGGAACTGCACTGAAAGACACACACTGCAGGACCTACACTGACAGACACGCACGGCAGGAACTGCACTGAAAGACACGCACTGCAGGAACTGCACTGCAAGACACACACTGCAGGAAATGCAATGATAGACACACACTGCAGGAACTGCACTGATAGACACACACTGCAGGAACTGCAATGATAGACACACTCTGCAGGAACTGCACTGACAGACACACACTGCAGGAACTGCAATGATAGACACACTCTGCAGGAACTGCACTGATAGACACACACTGCAGGAACTGCACAGAAAGACACGCACTGCAGGAACTGCAATGATACACACACACTGCAGGAACTGCACTGAAAGACACACACTGCAGGAACTGCACTGACAGACACGCACTGCAGGAACTGCACTGATCGACACACACTGCAGGAACTGCACTGAAAGACACGCAATGTAGGAACTGCACTGAAAGACACACACTGCAGGAACTGCAATGATAGACACACTCTGCAGGAACTGCACTGATCGACACACATTGCAGGAACTGCACTGATAGACACACACTGCAGGAACTGCACTGACAGACACACACTGCAGGAACTGCAATGATAGACACTCTGCAGGAACTGCACTGATAGACACACACTGCAGGAACTGCACTGATAGACACACACTGCAGGAACTGCAATGATAGACACACTCTGCAGGAACTGCAATGACAGACACACACTGCAGGAACTGCACTGACAGACACACACTGCAGGAACTGCAATGATAGACACACACTGCAGGGACTGCACTGATAGACACACACTGCAGGAACTGCACTGACAGACACACACTGCAGGAACTGCAATGATAGACACACTGCAGGGACTGCACTGATAGACACACACTGCAGGAACTGCACTGACAGACACACACTGCAGGAACTGCAATGATAGAGACACACTGCAGGAACTGCAATGATAGACACACACTGCAGGAACTGCACTGATAGACACACACTGCAGGAACCGCACTGATAGACACACACTGCAGGAACTGCACTGATAGACACACATTGCAGGAACTGCACTGATAGACTCACATTGCAGGAACTGCACTGATAGACACACACTGCAGGAACTGCAATGATAGACACACTCTGCAGGAACTGGACTGATAGACACACACTGCAGGAACTGCACTGATAGACACACACTGCAGGAACTGCAATGATAGACACACTCTGCAGGAACTGCAATGACAGACACACACTGCAGGAACTGCACTGACAGACACACACTGCAGGAACTGCAATGATAGACACACACTGCAGGGACTGCACTGATAGACACACACTGCAGGAACTGCACTGACAGACACACACTGCAGGAACTGCAAGGATAGACACACTGCAGGGACTGCAGTGATAGACACACACTGCAGGAACTGCAATGATAGACACACTCTGCAGGAACTGCAATGATACACACACACTGCAGGAACTGCACTGAAAGACACACACTGCAGAAACTGCACTGACAGACACGCACTGCAGGAACTGCACTGATCGACACACACTGCAGGAACTGCACTGAAAGACACGCACTGTAGGAACTGCACTGAAAGACACACACTGCAGGAACTGCAATGATAGACACACACTGCAGGAACTGCACTGATCGACACACACTGCAGGAACTGCACTGATAGACACACACAGCAGGAACTGCACTGACAGACACACACTGCAGGAACTGCAATGATAGACACACTCTGCAGGAACTGCACTGATAGACACACACTGCAGGAACTGCACTGATAGACACACACTGCAGGAACTGCACTGATAGACACACACTGCAGGAACTGCAATGATAGACACACTCTGCAGGAACTGCAATGATAGACACACACTGCAGGAACTGCACTGAAAGACACACACTGCAGGAACTGCACTGACAGACACGCACTGCAGGAACTGCACTGATCGACACACACTGCAGGAACTGCACTGAAAGACACGCACTGTAGGAACTGCACTGAAAGACACACACTGCAGGAACTGCAATGATAGACACACACTGCAGGAACTGCACTGATCGACACACACTGCAGGAACTGCACTGATCGACACACACAGCAGGAACTGCACTGACAGACACACACTGCAGGAACTGCAATGATAGACACACTCTGCAGGAACTGCACTGATAGACACACACTGCAGGAACTGCACTGATAGACACACACTGCAGGAACTGCAATGATAGACACACTCTGCAGGAACTGCAATGACAGACACACACTGCAGGAACTGCACTGACAGACACACACTGCAGGAACTGCAATGATAGACACACACTGCAGGGACTGCACTGATAGACACACACTGCAGGAACTGCACTGACAGACACACACTGCAGGAACTGCAATGATAGACACACTGCAGGGACTGCACTGATAGACACACACTGCAGGAACTGCACTGACAGACACACACTGCAGGAACTGCAATGATAGAGACACACTGCAGGAACTGCAATGATAGACACACACTGCAGGAACTGCACTGATAGACACACACAGCAGGAACTGCAATGATAGACGCACACTGCAGGAACTGCACTGAAAGACACACACTGCAGGAACTGTACTGACAGACACACACTGCAGGAACTGCACTGACAGACACACACTGCAGGAACTGCACTGATCGACACACACTGCAGGAACTGCACTGACAGACACACACTGCAGGAACTGCAATGATAGAGACACACTGCAGGAACTGCAATGATAGACACACACTGCAGGAACTGCACTGATAGACACACACTGCAGGAACTGCAATGATAGACACACACTGCAGGGACTGCACTGATAGACACACACTGCAGGAACTGCACTGACAGACACACACTGCAGGAACTGCAAGGATAGACACACTGCAGGGACTGCACTGATAGACACACACTGCAGGAACTGCAATGATAGACACACTCTGCAGGAACTGCAATGATACACACACACTGCAGGAACTGCACTGAAAGACACACACTGCAGGAACTGCACTGACAGACACGCACTGCAGGAACTGCACTGATCGACACACACTGCAGGAACTGCACTGAAAGACACGCACTGTAGGAACTGCACTGAAAGACACACACTGCAGGAACTGCAATGATAGACACACACTGCAGGAACTGCACTGATCGACACACACTGCAGGAACTGCACTGATAGACACACACAGCAGGAACTGCACTGACAGACACACACTGCAGGAACTGCAATGATAGACACACTCTGCAGGAACTGCACTGATAGACACACACTGCAGGAACTGCACTGATAGACACACACTGCAGGAACTGCACTGATAGACACACACTGCAGGAACTGCAATGATACACACACACTGCAGGAACTGCACTGAAAGACACACACTGCAGGAACTGCACTGACAGACACACACTGCAGGAACTGCACTGATCGACACACACTGCAGGAACTGCACTGAAAGACACGCACTGTATGAACTGCACTGAAAGACACACACTGCAGGAACTGCAATGATAGACACACACTGCAGGAACTGCACTGATCGACACACACTGCAGGAACTGCACTGATAGACACGCACAGCAGGAACTGCACTGACAGACACACACTGCAGGAACTGCAATGATAGACACACTCTGCAGGAACTGCACTGATAGACACACACTGCAGGAACTGCACTGATAGACACACACTGCAGGAACTGCAATGATAGACACACTCTGCAGGAACTGCAATGACAGACACACACTGCAGGAACTGCACTGACAGACACACACTGCAAAAACTGCAATGATAGACACACACTGCAGGGACTGCACTGATAGACACACACTGCAGGAACTGCACTGACAGACACACACTGCAGGAACTGCAATGATAGACACACTGCAGGGACTGCACTGATAGACACACACTGCAGGAACTGCACTGACAGACACACACTGCAGGAACTGCAATGATAGAGACACACTGCAGGAACTGCAATGATAGACACACACTGCAGGAACTGCACTGATAGACACACACAGCAGGAACTGCAATGATAGACGCACACTGCAGGAACTGCACTGAAAGACACACACTGCAGGAACTGTACTGACAGACACACACTGCAGGAACTGCACTGACAGACACACACTGCAGGAACTGCACTGATCGACACACTGCAGAAACTCCACTGATAGTCACACACAGCAGGATCTGCACTGATAGACACACACTGCAGGAACTGCACTGATAGACACACACTGCAGGAACTGCACTGATCGACACACACTGCAGGAACTGCACTGATAGACACACTCTGCAGGAACTGCACTGATAGACACACTCTGCAGGAAATGCTCTGATAGACACACATTGCAGGAACTGCAATGACATACACACTGCAGGAACTGCTCTGATAGACACACACTACAGGAACTGCTCTGATAGACACACACTGCAGGAACTGCACTGATAGACACACACTGCAGGATCTGCACTGATAGACACACACTGCAGGAACTGCACTGATAGACACACACAGCAGGAACCGCACTGAAAGACACGCACTGTAGGAACTGCACTGAAAGACACACACTGCAGGAACTGCACTGATCGACACACACTGCAGGAACTGCACTGAAAGACACGCACTGTAGGAACTGCACTGAAAGACACACACTGCAGGAACTGCAATGATAGACACACACTGCAGGAACTGCAATGATAGACACACATTGCAGGAACTGCACTGATAGACACACATTGCAGGAACTGCTCTGATAGACACACTCTGCAGGAACTGCTCTGACAGACACACATTGCAGGAACTGCAATGACATACACACTGCAGTAACTGCCTACATACACACTGCAGGAAATGCACTGATTGACACACACTTCAGGAAGTGCACTGTTAGACACACACAGCAGGATCTGCACTGATAGACACACAGCAGGAACTGCACTGATAGACAAACTGCAGGAACTGCACTGATCGACACACACTGCAGGAACTGCAGGTATAGACACAAACTGCAGGAACTGCACTGATCGACACACACTGCAGGAACTGCACTGATAGACACACTCTGCAGGAACTGCACTGATCGACACACTCTGCAGGAACTGCACTGATAGACACACACTGCAGGAACTGCACTGAAAGACACGCACTGCAGGAACTGCAATGATAGACACACTCTGCAGGAACTGCACTGATCGAGACACACTGCAGGAACTGCACTGATAGACACACACTGCAGGAACTGCACTGAAAGACACGCACTGCAAGAATTGCAATGATAGACACACACTGCAGCAACTGCACTGAAAGACACGCACTGCAGGAACTGCAATGATAGACACACTCTGCAGGAACTGCACTGACAGACACGCACTGCAGGAACTGCACTGAAAGATACACAATGCAGGAACTGCAATGATAGACACACTCTGCAGGAACTGCACTGATCGACACACACTGCAGGAACTGCACTGATTGACACACACTGCAGGAACTGCACTGAAAGGCACGCACTGCAGGAACAGCAATGATAGACGCACACTGCAGGAACTGCACTGAAAGACACACACTGCAGGAACTGTACTGACAGACACACACTGCAGGAACTGCACTGACAGACACACACTGCAGGAACTGCACTGATCGACACACACTGCAGGAACTGCACTGACAGACACACACTGCAGGAACTGCAATGATAGAGACACACTGCAGGAACTGCAATGATAGACACACACTGCAGGAACTGCACTGATAGACACACACTGCAGGAACTGCAATGATAGACACACACTGCAGGGACTGCACTGATAGACACACACTGCAGGAACTGCACTGACAGACACACACTGCAGGAACTGCAAGGATAGACACACTGCAGGGACTGCACTGATAGACACACACTGCAGGAACTGCAATGATAGACACACTCTGCAGGAACTGCAATGATACACACACACTGCAGGAACTGCACTGAAAGACACACACTGCAGGAACTGCACTGACAGACACGCACTGCAGGAACTGCACTGATCGACACACACTGCAGGAACTGCACTGAAAGACACGCACTGTAGGAACTGCACTGAAAGACACACACTGCAGGAACTGCAATGATAGACACACACTGCAGGAACTGCACTGATCGACACACACTGCAGGAACTGCACTGATAGACACACACAGCAGGAACTGCACTGACAGACACACACTGCAGGAACTGCAATGATAGACACACTCTGCAGGAACTGCACTGATAGACACACACTGCAGGAACTGCACTGATAGACACACACTGCAGGAACTGCACTGATAGACACACACTGCAGGAACTGCAATGATACACACACACTGCAGGAACTGCACTGAAAGACACACACTGCAGGAACTGCACTGACAGACACACACTGCAGGAACTGCACTGATCGACACACACTGCAGGAACTGCACTGAAAGACACGCACTGTATGAACTGCACTGAAAGACACACACTGCAGGAACTGCAATGATAGACACACACTGCAGGAACTGCACTGATCGACACACACTGCAGGAACTGCACTGATAGACACGCACAGCAGGAACTGCACTGACAGACACACACTGCAGGAACTGCAATGATAGACACACTCTGCAGGAACTGCACTGATAGACACACACTGCAGGAACTGCACTGATAGACACACACTGCAGGAACTGCAATGATAGACACACTCTGCAGGAACTGCAATGACAGACACACACTGCAGGAACTGCACTGACAGACACACACTGCAAAAACTGCAATGATAGACACACACTGCAGGGACTGCACTGATAGACACACACTGCAGGAACTGCACTGACAGACACACACTGCAGGAACTGCAATGATAGACACACTGCAGGGACTGCACTGATAGACACACACTGCAGGAACTGCACTGACAGACACACACTGCAGGAACTGCAATGATAGAGACACACTGCAGGAACTGCAATGATAGACACACACTGCAGGAACTGCACTGATAGACACACACAGCAGGAACTGCAATGATAGACGCACACTGCAGGAACTGCACTGAAAGACACACACTGCAGGAACTGTACTGACAGACACACACTGCAGGAACTGCACTGACAGACACACACTGCAGGAACTGCACTGATCGACACACTGCAGAAACTCCACTGATAGTCACACACAGCAGGATCTGCACTGATAGACACACACTGCAGGAACTGCACTGATAGACACACACTGCAGGAACTGCACTGATCGACACACACTGCAGGAACTGCACTGATAGACACACTCTGCAGGAACTGCACTGATAGACACACTCTGCAGGAAATGCTCTGATAGACACACATTGCAGGAACTGCAATGACATACACACTGCAGGAACTGCTCTGATAGACACACACTACAGGAACTGCTCTGATAGACACACACTGCAGGAACTGCACTGATAGACACACACTGCAGGATCTGCACTGATAGACACACACTGCAGGAACTGCACTGATAGACACACACAGCAGGAACCGCACTGAAAGACACGCACTGTAGGAACTGCACTGAAAGACACACACTGCAGGAACTGCACTGATCGACACACACTGCAGGAACTGCACTGAAAGACACGCACTGTAGGAACTGCACTGAAAGACACACACTGCAGGAACTGCAATGATAGACACACACTGCAGGAACTGCAATGATAGACACACATTGCAGGAACTGCACTGATAGACACACATTGCAGGAACTGCTCTGATAGACACACTCTGCAGGAACTGCTCTGACAGACACACATTGCAGGAACTGCAATGACATACACACTGCAGTAACTGCCTACATACACACTGCAGGAAATGCACTGATTGACACACACTTCAGGAAGTGCACTGTTAGACACACACAGCAGGATCTGCACTGATAGACACACAGCAGGAACTGCACTGATAGACAAACTGCAGGAACTGCACTGATCGACACACACTGCAGGAACTGCAGGTATAGACACAAACTGCAGGAACTGCACTGATCGACACACACTGCAGGAACTGCACTGATAGACACACTCTGCAGGAACTGCACTGATCGACACACTCTGCAGGAACTGCACTGATAGACACACACTGCAGGAACTGCACTGAAAGACACGCACTGCAGGAACTGCAATGATAGACACACTCTGCAGGAACTGCACTGATCGAGACACACTGCAGGAACTGCACTGATAGACACACACTGCAGGAACTGCACTGAAAGACACGCACTGCAAGAATTGCAATGATAGACACACACTGCAGCAACTGCACTGAAAGACACGCACTGCAGGAACTGCAATGATAGACACACTCTGCAGGAACTGCACTGACAGACACGCACTGCAGGAACTGCACTGAAAGATACACAATGCAGGAACTGCAATGATAGACACACTCTGCAGGAACTGCACTGATCGACACACACTGCAGGAACTGCACTGATTGACACACACTGCAGGAACTGCACTGAAAGGCACGCACTGCAGGAACAGCAATGATAGACACACACTGCAGGAACTGCACTGAAAGACACACACTGCAGGACCTACACTGACAGACACGCACGGCAGGAACTGCACTGAAAGACACGCACTGCAGGAACTGCACTGCAAGACACACACTGCAGGAAATGCAATGATAGACACACACTGCAGGAAATGCACTGATCGACACACACTGCAGGAACTGCACTGATAGACACACACTGCAGGAACTGCACTGACAGACACACACTGCAGGAACTGCAATGATAGACACACACTGCAGGAACTGCACTGGTAGACACACACTGCAGGAACTGCACTGATAGACACACACTGCAGGAACTGCAATGATAGACACACTCTGCAGGAACTGCACTGATAGACACACACTGCAGGAACTGCACAGAAAGACACGCACTGCAGGAACTGCAATGATACACACACACTGCAGGAACTGCACTGAAAGACACACACTGCAGGAACTGCACTGACAGACACGCACTGCAGGAACTGCACTGATAGACACACTGCAGGAACTGCAATGATAGACACACTCTGCAGGAACTGCAATGACAGACACACACTGCAGGAACTGCACTGACAGACACACACTGCAGGAACTGCAATGATAGACACACACTGCAGGGACTGCACTGATAGACACACACTGCAGGAACTGCACTGACAGACACACACTGCAGGAACTGCAAGGATAGACACACTGCAGGGACTGCACTGATAGACACACACTGCAGGAAATGCACTGACAGACACACACTGCAGGAACTGCAATGATAGAGACACACTGCAGGAACTGCAATGATAGACACACACTGCAGGAACTGCACTGATAGACACACACTGCAGGAACCGCACTGATAGACACACACTGCAGGAACTGCACTGATAGACACACATTGCAGGAACTGCACTGATAGACACACACTGCAGGAACTGCAATGATAGACACACTCTGCAGGAACTGCACTGATAGACACACACTGCAGGAACTGCAATGATAGACACACTCTGCAGGAACTGCACTGATAGACACACACTGCAGGAACTGCACTGATAGACACACACTGCAGGAACTGCAATGATAGACACACTCTGCAGGAACTGCAATGACAGACACACACTGCAGGAACTGCACTGACAGACACACACTGCAGGAACTGCAATGATAGACACACACTGCAGGGACAGCACTGATAGACACACACTGCAGGAACTGCACTGACAGACACACACTGCAGGAACTGCAATGATAGACACACTGCAGGGACTGCACTGATAGACACACACTGCAGGAACTGCACTGACAGACACACACTGCAGGAACTGCAATGATAGAGACACACTGCAGGAACTGCAATGATAGACACACACTGCAGGAACTGCACTGATAGACACACATTGCAGGAACTGCACTGATAGACTCACATTGCAGGAACTGCACTGATAGACACACACTGCAGGAACTGCAATGATAGACACACTCTGCAGGAACTGGACTGATAGACACACACTGCAGGAACTGCACTGATAGACACACACTGCAGGAACTGCAATGATAGACACACTCTGCAGGAACTGCAATGACAGACACACACTGCAGGAACTGCACTGACAGACACACACTGCAGGAACTGCAATGATAGACACACACTGCAGGGACTGCACTGATAGACACACACTGCAGGAACTGCACTGACAGACACACACTGCAGGAACTGCAAGGATAGACACACTGCAGGGACTGCACTGATAGACACACACTGCAGGAACTGCACTGACAGACACACACTGCAGGAACTGCAATGATAGAGACACACTGCAGGAACTGCAATCATAGACACACACTGCAGGAACTGCACTGATAGACACACACTGCAGGAACCGCACTGATAGACACACACTGCAGGAACTGCACTGATAGACACACATTGCAGGAACTGCACTGATAGACACACACTGCAGGAACTGCAATGATAGACACACTCTGCAGGAACTGCACTGATAGACACACACTGCAGGAACTGCACTGACAGACACACACTGCAGGAACTGCACTGATCGACACACACTGCAGGAACTGCACTGACCGACACACACTGCAGGAACTGCACTGACAGACACACACTGCAGGAACTGCACTGATAGACACACACTGCAGGAACTGCACTGATAGACACACACTGCAGGAACTGCACTGACAGACACACACTGCAGGAACTGCACTGATAGACACACACTGCAGGAACTGCACTGACAGACACACACTGCAGGAACTGCACTGATCGACACACACTGCAGGAACTGCACTGACCGACACACACTGCAGGAACTGCACTGACAGACACACACTGCAGGAACTGCACTGATAGACACACACTGCAGGAACTGCACTGATAGACACACACTGCAGGAACTGCACTGATAGACACACACTGCAGGAACTGCACTGACAGACACACACTGCAGGAACTGCACTGAAAGACACGCACTGCAAGAATTGCAATGATAGACACACACTGCAGCAACTGCACTGAAAGACACGCACTGCAGGAACTGCAATGATAGACACACTCTGCAGGAACTGCACTGACAGACACGCACTGCAGGAACTGCACTGAAAGATACACAATGCAGGAACTGCAATGATAGACACACTCTGCAGGAACTGCACTGATCGACACACACTGCAGGAACTGCACTGATTGACACACACTGCAGGAACTGCACTGAAAGGCACGCACTGCAGGAACAGCAATGATAGACACACACTGCAGGAACTGCACTGAAAGACACACACTGCAGGACCTACACTGACAGACACGCACGGCAGGAACTGCACTGAAAGACACGCACTGCAGGAACTGCACTGCAAGACACACACTGCAGGAAATGCAATGATAGACACACACTGCAGGAAATGCACTGATCGACACACACTGCAGGAACTGCACTGATAGACACACACTGCAGGAACTGCACTGACAGACACACACTGCAGGAACTGCAATGATAGACACACACTGCAGGAACTGCACTGGTAGACACACACTGCAGGAACTGCACTGATAGACACACACTGCAGGAACTGCAATGATAGACACACTCTGCAGGAACTGCACTGATAGACACACACTGCAGGAACTGCACAGAAAGACACGCACTGCAGGAACTGCAATGATACACACACACTGCAGGAACTGCACTGAAAGACACACACTGCAGGAACTGCACTGACAGACACGCACTGCAGGAACTGCACTGATCGACACACACTGCAGGAACTGCACTGAAAGACACGCACTGTAGGAACTGCACTGAAAGACACACACTGCAGGAACTGCAATGATAGACACACTCTGCAGGAACTGCACTGATCGACACACACTGCAGGAACTGCACTGATAGACACACACTGCAGGAACTGCACTGACAGACACACACTGCAGGAACTGCAATGATAGACACACTCTGCAGGAACTGCACTGATAGACACACACTGCAGGAACTGCACTGATAGACACACACTGCAGGAACTGCAATGATAGACACACTCTGCAGGAACTGCAATGACAGACACACACTGCAGGAACTGCACTGACAGACACACACTGCAGGAACTGCAATGATAGACACACACTGCAGGGACTGCACTGATAGACACACACTGCAGGAACTGCACTGACAGACACACACTGCAGGAACTGCAATGATAGACACACTGCAGGGACTGCACTGATAGACACACACTGCAGGAACTGCACTGACAGACACACACTGCAGGAACTGCAATGATAGAGACACACTGCAGGAACTGCAATGATAGACACACACTGCAGGAACTGCACTGATAGACACACACTGCAGGAACCGCACTGATAGACACACACTGCAGGAACTGCACTGATAGACACACATTGCAGGAACTGCACTGATAGACTCACATTGCAGGAACTGCACTGATAGACACACACTGCAGGAACTGCAATGATAGACACACTCTGCAGGAACTGGACTGATAGACACACACTGCAGGAACTGCACTGATAGACACACTGCAGGAACTGCAATGATAGACACACTCTGCAGGAACTGCAATGACAGACACACACTGCAGGAACTGCACTGACAGACACACACTGCAGGAACTGCAATGATAGACACACACTGCAGGGACTGCACTGATAGACACACACTGCAGGAACTGCACTGACAGACACACACTGCAGGAACTGCAAGGATAGACACACTGCAGGGACTGCACTGATAGACACACACTGCAGGAAATGCACTGACAGACACACACTGCAGGAACTGCAATGATAGAGACACACTGCAGGAACTGCAATGATAGACACACACTGCAGGAACTGCACTGATAGACACACACTGCAGGAACCGCACTGATAGACACACACTGCAGGAACTGCACTGATAGACACACATTGCAGGAACTGCACTGATAGACACACACTGCAGGAACTGCAATGATAGACACACTCTGCAGGAACTGCACTGATAGACACACACTGCAGGAACTGCAATGATAGACACACTCTGCAGGAACTGCACTGATAGACACACACTGCAGGAACTGCACTGATAGACACACACTGCAGGAACTGCAATGATAGACACACTCTGCAGGAACTGCAATGACAGACACACACTGCAGGAACTGCACTGACAGACACACACTGCAGGAACTGCAATGATAGACACACACTGCAGGGACTGCACTGATAGACACACACTGCAGGAACTGCACTGACAGACACACACTGCAGGAACTGCAATGATAGACACACTGCAGGGACTGCACTGATAGACACACACTGCAGGAACTGCACTGACAGACACACACTGCAGGAACTGCAATGATAGAGACACACTGCAGGAACTGCAATGATAGACACACACTGCAGGAACTGCACTGATAGACACACTGCAGGAACTGCAATGATAGACACACTCTGCAGGAACTGCACTGATAGACACACACTGCAGGAACTGCAATGATAGACACACTCTGCAGGAACTGGACTGATAGACACACACTGCAGGAACTGCACTGATAGACACACACTGCAGGAACTGCAATGATAGACACACTCTGCAGGAACTGCAATGACAGACACACACTGCAGGAACTGCACTGACAGACACACACTGCAGGAACTGCACTGATAGACACACACTGCAGGGACTGCACTGATAGACACACACTGCAGGAACTGCACTGACAGACACACACTGCAGGAACTGCAAGGATAGACACACTGCAGGGACTGCACTGATAGACACACACTGCAGGAACTGCACTGACAGACACACACTGCAGGAACTGCAATGATAGAGACACACTGCAGGAACTGCAATCATAGACACACACTGCAGGAACTGCACTGATAGACACACACTGCAGGAACCGCACTGATAGACACACACTGCAGGAACTGCACTGATAGACACACATTGCAGGAACTGCACTGAAAGACACACACTGCAGGAACTGCAATGATAGACACACTCTGCAGGAACTGCACTGATAGACACACACTGCAGGAACTGCACTGACAGACACACACTGCAGGAACTGCACTGATCGACACACACTGCAGGAACTGCACTGACCGACACACACTGCAGGAACTGCACTGACAGACACACACTGCAGGAACTGCACTGATAGACACACACTGCAGGAACTGCACTGATAGACACACACTGCAGGAACTGCACTGACAGACACACACTGCAGGAACTGCACTGATAGACACACACTGCAGGAACTGCACTGACAGACACACACTGCAGGGACTGCACTGATAGAAACACACTGCAGGGACTGCACTGATCGACACACACTGCAGGAACTGCACTGACAGACACACACTGCATGAACTGCAATGATAGACACACTCTGCAGGAACTGCACTGATAGACACACACTGCAGGAACTGCACTGACAGACACACACTGCAGGAACTGCACTGATAGACACACACTGCAGGAACTGCACTGACAGACACACACTGCAGGAACTGCAATGATAGACACGCACTGCAGGAACTGCAATGATAGACACACACTGCAGGAACTGCACTGATAGACAGGCACTGCAGGAACTGCAATGATAGACACGCACTGCAGGAACTGCACGTATAGACATGCACTGCAGGAACTGCAATGATAGACACGCACTGCAGGAACTGCAATGATAGACACGCACTGCAGGAACTGCAATGATAGACACACACTGCAGGACTTGCAATGATAGACACACACTGCAGGAACTGCACTGATAGACACACACTGCAGGAACTGCACTGAAAGACACGCACTGCAGGAACTGCAATCATAGACACACACTGCAGGAACTGCAATGATAGACACACACTGCAGGAACTGCACTGATAGACACACACTGCAGGAACTGCACTGATAGACACACACTGCAGGAACTGCAATGATTGACACACACTGCAGGAACTGCACTGATAGATACGCACTGCAGGAACTGCAATGATAGACACACACTGCAGGAACTGCACTGATAGACACACACTGCAGGAACTGCAATGATAGACACACACTGCAGGAACTGCAATGATAGACACACACTGCAGGAACTGCAATGATAGACACGCACTGCAGGAACTGCAATGATAGACACACACTGCAGGAACAGCACTGATAGACACACACTGCAGGATCTGCAAAGATAGGCACACACTGCAGGAACTGCACTGACAGACACACACTGCAGGAACTGCACGGATAGACACGCACTGCAGGAACTGCAATGATAGAGACACACTGCAGGAAATGCACTGATAGACACACACAGCAGGATCTGCACTGATAGACACTCATTGCAGGAACTGCACTGACATACACACTGCAGGAACTGCACTGATGGACACACACTGCAGGAACTGCTCTGATAGACACACACTGCAGTAACTGCACTGATACTCACACTGCAGGAACTGCACTGACATACACACTGCAGGAACTGCACTGAAAGACACACTCTGCAGGAAATGCTCTGATAGACACACATTGCAGGAACTGCAATGACATACACACTGCAGGAACTGCTCTGATAGACACACACTGCAGGAACTGCACTGATAGACACACTCTGCAGGAACTGCACTGATAGACACACTCTGCAGGAAATGCTCTGATAGACACACATTGCAGGAACTGCAATGACATACACACTGCAGGAACTGCTCTGATAGACACACACTACAGGAACTGCTCTGATAGACACACACTGCAGGAACTGCACTGATAGACACACACTGCAGGATCTGCACTGATAGACACACACTGCAGGAACTGCACTGATAGACACACACAGCAGGAACCGCACTGAAAGACACGCACTGTAGGAACTGCACTGAAAGACACACACTGCAGGAACTGCACTGATCGACACACACTGCAGGAACTGCACTGAAAGACACGCACTGTAGGAACTGCACTGAAAGACACACACTGCAGGAACTGCAATGATAGACACACACTGCAGGAACTGCACTGATAGACACACATTGCAGGAACTGCTCTGATAGACACACTCTGCAGGAACTGCTCTGACAGACACACATTGCAGGAACTGCAATGACATACACACTGCAGTAACTGCCTACATACACACTGCAGGAAATGCACTGATTGACACACACTTCAGGAAGTGCACTGTTAGACACACACAGCAGGATCTGCACTGATAGACACACAGCAGGAACTGCACTGATAGACAAACTGCAGGAACTGCACTGATCGACACACACTGCAGGAACTGCAGGTATAGACACAAACTGCAGGAACTGCACTGATCGACACACACTGCAGGAACTGCACTGATAGACACACTCTGCAGGAACTGCACTGATCGACACACTCTGCAGGAACTGCACTGATAGACACACACTGCAGGAACTGCACTGAAAGACACGCACTGCAGGAACTGCAATGATAGACACACTCTGCAGGAACTGCACTGATCGAGACACACTGCAGGAACTGCACTGATAGACACACACTGCAGGAACTGCACTGAAAGACACGCACTGCAGGAACTGCAATGATAGACACACACTGCAGCAACTGCACTGAAAGACACGCACTGCAGGAACTGCAATGATAGACACACTCTGCAGGAACTGCACTGACAGACACGCACTGCAGGAACTGCACTGAAAGACACACAATGCAGGAACTGCAATGATAGACACACTCTGCAGGAACTGCACTGATCGACACACACTGCAGGAACGGCACTGATAGACACACACTGCAGGAACTGCACTGAAAGGCACGCACTGCAGGAACAGCAATGATAGACACACACTGCAGGAACTGCACTGAAAGACACACACTGCAGGACCTACACTGACAGACACGCACGGCAGGAACTGCACTGAAAGACACGCACTGCAGGAACTGCACTGCAAGACACACACTGCAGGAAATGCAATGATAGACACACACTGCAGGAAATGCACTGATCGACACACACTGCAGGAACTGCACTGATAGACACACACTGCAGGAACTGCACTGACAGACACACACTGCAGGAACTGGACTGATAGACACACACTGCAGGAACTGCACTGATAGACACACTCTGCAGGAACTGCAATGACAGACACACACTGCAGGAACTGCACTGACAGACACACACTGCAGGAACTGCAATGATAGACACACACTGCAGGGACTGCACTGATAGACACACACTGCAGGAACTGCACTGACAGACACACACTGCAGGAACTGCAAGGATAGACACACTGCAGGGACTGCACTGATAGACACACACTGCAGGAACTGCACTGACAGACACACACTGCAGGAACTGCAATGATAGAGACACACTGCAGGAACTGCACTGAAAGACACACACTGCAGGAACTGCAATGATAGACACACTCTGCAGGAACTGCACTGATCGACACACACTGCAGGAACTGCACTGATAGACACACACTGCAGGAACTGCACTGACAGACACACACTGCAGGAACTGCAATGATAGACACACTCTGCAGGAACTGCACTGATAGACACACACTGCAGGAACTGCACTGATAGACACACACTGCAGGAACTGCAATGATAGACACACTCTGCAGGAACTGCAATGACAGACACACACTGCAGGAACTGCACTGACAGACACACACTGCAGGAACTGCAATGATAGACACACACTGCAGGGACTGCACTGATAGACACACACTGCAGGAACTGCACTGACAGACACACACTGCAGGAACTGCAATGATAGACACACTGCAGGGACTGCACTGATAGACACACACTGCAGGAACTGCACTGACAGACACACACTGCAGGAACTGCAATGATAGAGACACACTGCAGGAACTGCAATCATAGACACACACTGCAGGAACTGCACTGATAGACACACACTGCAGGAACCGCACTGATAGACACACACTGCAGGAACTGCACTGATAGACACACATTGCAGGAACTGCACTGATAGACTCACATTGCAGGAACTGCACTGATAGACACACACTGCAGGAACTGCAATGATAGACACACTCTGCAGGAACTGGACTGATAGACACACACTGCAGGAACTGCACTGATAGACACACACTGCAGGAACTGCAATGATAGACACACTCTGCAGGAACTGCAATGACAGACACACACTGCAGGAACTGCACTGACAGACACACACTGCAGGAACTGCATTGATAGACACACACTGCAGGGACTGCACTGATAGACACACACTGCAGGAACTGCACTGACAGACACACACTGCAGGAACTGCAAGGATAGACACACTGCAGGGACTGCACTGATAGACACACACTGCAGGAAATGCACTGACAGACACACACTGCAGGAACTGCAATGATAGAGACACACTGCAGGAACTGCAATGATAGACACACACTGCAGGAACTGCACTGATAGACACACACTGCAGGAACCGCACTGATAGACACACACTGCAGGAACTGCACTGATAGACACACATTGCAGGAACTGCACTGATAGACACACACTGCAGGAACTGCAATGATAGACACACTCTGCAGGAACTGCACTGATAGACACACACTGCAGGAACTGCAATGATAGACACACTCTGCAGGAACTGCACTGATAGACACACACTGCAGGAACTGCACTGATAGACACACACTGCAGGAACTGCAATGATAGACACACTCTGCAGGAACTGCAATGACAGACACACACTGCAGGAACTGCACTGACAGACACACACTGCAGGAACTGCAATGATAGACACACACTGCAGGGACTGCACTGATAGACACACACTGCAGGAACTGCACTGACAGACACACACTGCAGGAACTGCAATGATAGACACACTGCAGGGACTGCACTGATAGACACACACTGCAGGAACTGCACTGACAGACACACACTGCAGGAACTGCAATGATAGAGACACACTGCAGGAACTGCAATGATAGACACACACTGCAGGAACTGCACTGATAGACACACATTGCAGGAACTGCACTGATAGACTCACATTGCAGGAACTGCACTGATAGACACACACTGCAGGAACTGCAATGATAGACACACTCTGCAGGAACTGGACTGATAGACACACACTGCAGGAACTGCACTGATAGACACACACTGCAGGAACTGCAATGATAGACACACTCTGCAGGAACTGCAATGACAGACACACACTGCAGGAACTGCACTGACAGACACACACTGCAGGAACTGCACTGATAGACACACACTGCAGGGACTGCACTGATAGACACACACTGCAGGAACTGCACTGACAGACACACACTGCAGGAACTGCAAGGATAGACACACTGCAGGAACTGCACTGAAAGACACACACTGCAGGAACTGCACTGACAGACACACACTGCAGGAACTGCAATGATAGAGACACACTGCAGGAACTGCAATCATAGACACACACTGCAGGAACTGCACTGATAGACACACACTGCAGGAACCGCACTGATAGACACACACTGCAGGAACTGCACTGATAGACACACATTGCAGGAACTGCACTGATAGACACACACTGCAGGAACTGCAATGATAGACACACTCTGCAGGAACTGCACTGATAGACACACACTGCAGGAACTGCACTGACAGACACACACTGCAGGAACTGCACTGATCGACACACACTGCAGGAACTGCACTGACCGACACACACTGCAGGAACTGCACTGACAGACACACACTGCAGGAACTGCACTGATAGACACACACTGCAGGAACTGCACTGATAGACACACACTGCAGGAACTGCACTGACAGACACACACTGCAGGAACTGCACTGATAGACACACACTGCAGGAACTGCACTGACAGACACACACTGCAGGGACTGCACTGATAGAAACACACTGCAGGGACTGCACTGATCGACACACACTGCAGGAACTGCACTGACAGACACACACTGCATGAACTGCAATGATAGACACACTCTGCAGGAACTGCACTGATAGACACACACTGCAGGAACTGCACTGACAGACACACACTGCAGGAACTGCACTGATAGACACACACTGCAGGAACTGCACTGACAGACACACACTGCAGGAACTGCAATGATAGACACGCACTGCAGGAACTGCAATGATAGACACACACTGCAGGAACTGCACTGATAGACAGGCACTGCAGGAACTGCAATGATAGACACGCACTGCAGGAACTGCACGTATAGACATGCACTGCAGGAACTGCAATGATAGACACGCACTGCAGGAACTGCAATGATAGACACGCACTGCAGGAACTGCAATGATAGACACACACTGCAGGACTTGCAATGATAGACACACACTGCAGGAACTGCACTGATAGACACACACTGCAGGAACTGCACTGAAAGACACGCACTGCAGGAACTGCAATCATAGACACACACTGCAGGAACTGCAATGATAGACACACACTGCAGGAACTGCACTGATAGACACACACTGCAGGAACTGCACTGATAGACACACACTGCAGGAACTGCAATGATTGACACACACTGCAGGAACTGCACTGATAGATACGCACTGCAGGAACTGCAATGATAGACACACACTGCAGGAACTGCACTGATAGACACACACTGCAGGAACTGCAATGATAGACACACACTGCAGGAACTGCAATGATAGACACACACTGCAGGAACTGCAATGATAGACACACACTGCAGGAACTGCAATGATAGACACACACTGCAGGAACTGCACTGATAGACACACATTGCAGGAACTGCTCTGATAGACACACTCTGCAGGAACTGCTCTGACAGACACACATTGCAGGAACTGCAATGACATACACACTGCAGTAACTGCCTACATACACACTGCAGGAAATGCACTGATTGACACACACTTCAGGAAGTGCACTGTTAGACACACACAGCAGGATCTGCACTGATAGACACACAGCAGGAACTGCACTGATAGACAAACTGCAGGAACTGCACTGATCGACACACACTGCAGGAACTGCAGGTATAGACACACACTGCAGGAACTGCACTGATCGACACACACTGCAGGAACTGCACTGATAGACACACTCTGCAGGAACTGCACTGATCGACACACTCTGCAGGAACTGCACTGATAGACACACACTGCAGGAACTGCACTGAAAGACACGCACTGCAGGAACTGCAATGATAGACACACTCTGCAGGAACTGCACTGATCGAGACACACTGCAGGAACTGCACTGATAGACACACACTGCAGGAACTGCACTGAAAGACACGCACTGCAGGAACTGCAATGATAGACACACACTGCAGCAACTGCACTGAAAGACACGCACTGCAGGAACTGCAATGATAGACACACTCTGCAGGAACTGCACTGACAGACACGCACTGCAGGAACTGCACTGAAAGACACACAATGCAGGAACTGCAATGATAGACACACTCTGCAGGAACTGCACTGATCGACACACACTGCAGGAACGGCACTGATAGACACACACTGCAGGAACTGCACTGAAAGGCACGCACTGCAGGAACAGCAATGATAGACACACACTGCAGGAACTGCACTGAAAGACACACACTGCAGGACCTACACTGACAGACACGCACGGCAGGAACTGCACTGAAAGACACGCACTGCAGGAACTGCACTGCAAGACACTCACTGCAGGAAATGCAATGATAGACACACACTGCAGGAAATGCACTGATCGACACACACTGCAGGAACTGCACTGATAGACACACACTGCAGGAACTGCACTGACAGACACACACTGCAGGAACTGCAATGATAGACACACTCTGCAGGAACTGCACTGGTAGACACACACTGCAGGAACTGCACTGATAGACACACACTGCAGGAACTGCAATGATAGACACACTCTGCAGGAACTGCACTGATAGACACACACTGCAGGAACTGCACAGAAAGACACGCACTGCAGGAACTGCAATGATACACACACACTGCAGGAACTGCACTGAAAGACACACACTGCAGGAACTGCACTGACAGACACGCACTGCAGGAACTGCACTGATCGACACACACTGCAGGAACTGCACTGAAAGACACGCACTGTAGGAACTGCACTGAAAGACACACACTGCAGGAACTGCAATGATAGACACACTCTGCAGGAACTGCACTAATCGACACACACTGCAGGAACTGCACTGATAGACACACACTGCAGGAACTGCACTGACAGACACACACTGCAGGAACTGCAATGATAGACACACTCTGCAGGAACTGCACTGATAGACACACACTGCAGGAACTGCACTGATAGACACACACTGCAGGAACTGCAATGATAGACACACTCTGCAGGAACTGCAATGACAGACACACACTGCAGGAACTGCACTGACAGACACACACTGCAGGAACTGCAATGATAGACACACACTGCAGGGACTGCACTGATAGACACACACTGCAGGAACTGCACTGACAGACACACACTGCAGGAACTGCAATGATAGACACACTGCAGGGACTGCACTGATAGACACACACTGCAGGAACTGCACTGACAGACACACACTGCAGGAACTGCAATGATAGAGACACACTGCAGGAACTGCAATGATAGACACACACTGCAGGAACTGCACTGATAGACACACACTGCAGGAACCGCACTGATAGACACACACTGCAGGAACTGCACTGATAGACACACATTGCAGGAACTGCACTGATAGACTCACATTGCAGGAACTGCACTGATAGACACACACTGCAGGAACTGCAATGATAGACACACTCTGCAGGAACTGGACTGATAGACACACACTGCAGGAACTGCACTGATAGACACACACTGCAGGAACTGCAATGATAGACACACTCTGCAGGAACTGCAATGACAGACACACACTGCAGGAACTGCACTGACAGACACACACTGCAGGAACTGCAATGATAGACACACACTGCAGGGACTGCACTGATAGACACACACTGCAGGAACTGCACTGACAGACACACACTGCAGGAACTGCAAGGATAGACACACTGCAGGGACTGCACTGATAGACACACACTGCAGGAACTGCATTGACAGACACACACTGCAGGAACTGCAATGATAGAGACACACTGCAGGAACTGCAATGATAGACACACACTGCAGGAACTGCACTGATAGACACACACTGCAGGAACTGCACTGATAGACTCACATTGCAGGAACTGCACTGATAGACACACACTGCAGGAACTGCAATGATAGACACACTCTGCAGGAACTGGACTGATAGACACACACTGCAGGAACTGCACTGATAGACACACACTGCAGGAACTGCAATGATAGACACACTCTGCAGGAACTGCAATGACAGACACACACTGCAGGAACTGCACTGACAGACACACACTGCAGGAACTGCACTGATAGACACACACTGCAGGGACTGCACTGATAGACACACACTGCAGGAACTGCACTGACAGACACACACTGCAGGAACTGCAAGGATAGACACACTGCAGGGACTGCACTGATAGACACACACTGCAGGAACTGCACTGACAGACACACACTGCAGGAACTGCAATGATAGAGACACACTGCAGGAACTGCACTGATAGACACACACTGCAGGAACCGCACTGATAGACACACACTGCAGGAACTGCACTGATAGACACACATTGCAGGAACTGCACTGATAGACACACACTGCAGGAACTGCAATGATAGACACACTCTGCAGGAACTGCACTGATAGACACACACTGCAGGAACTGCACTGACAGACACACACTGCAGGAACTGCACTGATCGACACACACTGCAGGAACTGCACTGACCGACACACACTGCAGGAACTGCACTGACAGACACACACTGCAGGAACTGCACTGATAGACACACACTGCAGGAACTGCACTGATAGACACACACTGCAGGAACTGCACTGACAGACACACACTGCAGGAACTGCACTGATAGACACACACTGCAGGAACTGCACTGACAGACACACACTGCAGGGACTGCACTGATAGAAACACACTGCAGGGACTGCACTGATCGACACACACTGCAGGAACTGCACTGACAGACACACACTGCATGAACTGCAATGATAGACACACTCTGCAGGAACTGCACTGATAGACACACACTGCAGGAACTGCACTGACAGACACACACTGCAGGAACTGCACTGATAGACACACACTGCAGGAACTGCACTGACAGACACACACTGCAGGAACTGCAATGATAGACACGCACTGCAGGAACTGCAATGATAGACACACACTGCAGGAACTGCACTGATAGACAGGCACTGCAGGAACTGCAATGATAGACACGCACTGCAGGAACTGCACGTATAGACATGCACTGCAGGAACTGCAATGATAGACACGCACTGCAGGAACTGCAATGATAGACACGCACTGCAGGAACTGCAATGATAGACACACACTGCAGGACTTGCAATGATAGACACACACTGCAGGAACTGCACTGATAGACACACACTGCAGGAACAGCACTGAAAGACACGCACTGCAGGAACTGCAATCATAGACACACACTGCAGGAACTGCAATGATAGACACACACTGCAGGAACTGCACTGATAGACACACACTGCAGGAACTGCACTGATAGACACACACTGCAGGAACTGCAATGATTGACACACACTGCAGGAACTGCACTGATAGACACACACTGCAGGAACTGCAATGATTGACACACACTGCAGGAACTGCACTGATAGACACACACTGCAGGAACTGCAATGATTGACACACACTGCAGGAACTGCACTGATAGATACGCACTGCAGGAACTGCAATGATAGACACACACTGCAGGAACTGCACTGATCGACACACACTGCAGGAACTGCAATGATAGACACACACTGCAGGAACTGCAATGATAGACACACACTGCAGGAACTGCAATGATAGACACGCACTGCCGGAACGGCAATGATAGACACACACTGCAGGAACAGCACTGATAGACACGCACTGCAGGAACTGCAATGATAGACACACACTGCAGGAACTGCACTGATAGACACACACTGCAGGAAATGCACTGATAGACACACACAGCAGGATCTGCACTGATAGACACACATTGCAGGAACTGCACTGACATACACACTGCAGGAACTGCACTGATGGACACACACTGCAGGAACTGCTCTGATAGACACACACTGCAGTAACTGCACTGATACTCACACTGCAGGAACTGCACTGACATACACACTGCAGGAACTGCACTGAAAGACACACTCTGCAGGAACTGCACTGATAGACACACACTGCAGGAACTGCACTGACAGACACACACTGCAGGAACTGCACTGACAGACACACACTGCAGGAACTGCACTGATAGACACACACGGCAGGAACTGCACTGATGGTCACACACGGCAGGAACTGCACTGATGGTCACACACTGCAGGAACTGTACTGATAGACACACACTGCAGCAACTTACCTAATGGACACACATTGCAGGAACTGCACTGACATACACACTGCAGTAACTGCACTGATAGACACACACTGCAGGAACTGTACTGAAAGACACACATTGCAGGAACTGCACTGACATACACACTGCAGTAACTGCACTGATAGACACACACTGCAGGAACTGCACTGACAGACGCAGACTGCAGGAACTGCACTGATAGACACACTGCAGGAACTGCACTGACAGACACGCACTGCAGGAACTGCACTGAAAGACACGCACTGCAGGAACTGCACTGACAGACACACATTGCAGGAACTGCACTGATAGACACACACTGCAGGATCTGCACTGAAAGACACACACTGCAGGAACTGCACTGATAGACACACACAGCAGGAACCGCACTGATAGACACACATTGCAGGAACTGCACTGATAGACACACATTGCAGGAACTACTCTGACAGACACACTCTGCAGGAACTGCTCTGATAGACACACATTGCAGGAACTGCAATGACATGCACACTGCAGTAACTGCACTACATACACACTGCAGGAAATGCACTGATTGACGCACACTTCAGGAAGTGCACTGTTAGACACACACAGCAGGATCTGCACTGATAGACACACAGCAGGAACTGCACTGATAGACACACACTGCAGGAACTGCACTGATAGACACACTCTGCAGGAACTACACTGATCGACACACACTGCAGGAACTGCACTGATAGACACAGACTGCAGGAACTGCTCTGATCGACACACACTGCAGGAACTGCACTGATCGACACACACTGCAGGAACTGCACTGAAAGACACGCACTGCAGGAACTGCAATGATAGACACACACTGCAGGAACTGCACTGAAAGACACGCACTGCAGGAACTGCACTGAAAGACACACACTGCAGGAACTGCAATGATAGACACACTCTGCAGGAACTGCACTGATCGACACACGCTGCAGGAATTGCACTGATAGACACACACTGCAGGAACTGGACTGAAAGACACGCACTGCAGGAACTGCAATGATAGACACACACTGCAGGAACTGCACTGAAAGACACGCACTGCAGGAACTGCAATGATAGCACACTCTGCAGGAACTGCACTGATCGAGACACACTGCAGGAACTGCACTGAAAGACACACACTGCAGGAACTGTACTGAAAGACACACACTGCAGGAACTGCAATGATAGACACACACTGCAGGAACTGCACTGACAGACACGCACTGCAGGAACTGAACTGATCGACACACTGCAGGAACTGCACTGAAAGACACGCACTGCTGGAACTGCACAGAAAGACACACACTGCAGGAACTGCAATGATAGACACACTCTGCAGGAACTGCACTGATAGACACACACTGCAGGAACTGCACTGACAGACACACACTGCAGGAACTGCAATGATAGACACACTCTGCTGGAACTGCACTGATAGACACACACTGCAGGAACTGCAATGATAGACACACTCTGCAGGAACTGCACTGACAGACACACACTGCAGGAACTGCAATGATAGACACACACTGCAGGGACTGCACTGATAGAAGACACTGCAGGAACTGCACTGACAGACACACACTGCAGGAACTGCAATGATAGACACACACTGCAGGAACTGCAATGATAGACACACACTGCAGTAACTGCACTGATAGACACACACTGCAGGAACTGTACTGAAAGACACACATTGCAGGAACTGCACTGACATACACACTGCAGTAACTGCACTGATAGACACACACTGCAGGAACTGCACTGACAGACGCAGACTGCAGGAACTGCACTGATAGACACACTGCAGGAACTGCACTGACAGACACGCACTGCAGGAACTGCACTGAAAGACACGCACTGCAGGAACTGCACTGACAGACACACATTGCAGGAACTGCACTGATAGACACACACTGCAGGATCTGCACTGAAAGACACACACTGCAGGAACTGCACTGATAGACACACACAGCAGGAACCGCACTGATAGACACACATTGCAGGAACTGCACTGATAGACACACATTGCAGGAACTACTCTGACAGACACACTCTGCAGGAACTGCTCTGATAGACACACATTGCAGGAACTGCAATGACATACACACTGCAGTAACTGCACTACATACACACTGCAGGAAATGCACTGATTGACGCACACTTCAGGAAGTGCACTGTTAGACACACACAGCAGGATCTGCACTGATAGACACACAGCAGGAACTGCACTGATAGACACACACTGCAGGAACTGCACTGATAGACACACTCTGCAGGAACTACACTGATCGACACACACTGCAGGAACTGCACTGATAGACACAGACTGCAGGAACTGCTCTGATCGACACACACTGCAGGAACTGCACTGATCGACACACACTGCAGGAACTGCACTGAAAGACACGCACTGCAGGAACTGCAATGATAGACACACACTGCAGGAACTGCACTGAAAGACACGCACTGCAGGAACTGCACTGAAAGACACACACTGCAGGAACTGCAATGATAGACACACTCTGCAGGAACTGCACTGATCGACACACGCTGCAGGAATTGCACTGATAGACACACACTGCAGGAACTGGACTGAAAGACACGCACTGCAGGAACTGCAATGATAGACACACACTGCAGGAACTGCACTGAAAGACACGCACTGCAGGAACTGCAATGATAGCACACTCTGCAGGAACTGCACTGATCGAGACACACTGCAGGAACTGCACTGAAAGACACACACTGCAGGAACTGTACTGAAAGACACACACTGCAGGAACTGCAATGATAGACACACACTGCAGGAACTGCACTGACAGACACGCACTGCAGGAACTGAACTGATCGACACACTGCAGGAACTGCACTGAAAGACACGCACTGCTGGAACTGCACTGAAAGACACACACTGCAGGAACTGCAATGATAGACACACTCTGCAGGAACTGCACTGATAGACACACACTGCAGGAACTGCACTGACAGACACACACTGCAGGAACTGCAATGATAGACACACTCTGCTGGAACTGCACTGATAGACACACACTGCAGGAACTGCAATGATAGACACACTCTGCAGGAACTGCACTGACAGACACACACTGCAGGAACTGCAATGATAGACACACACTGCAGGGACTGCACTGATAGAAGACACTGCAGGAACTGCACTGACAGACACACACTGCAGGAACTGCAATGATAGACACACACTGCAGGAACTGCAATGATAGACACACTCTGCAGGAACTGCACTGGTAGACACACACTGCAGGAACTGAACTGATAGACACACACTGCAGGAACTGCACTGATCGACACACACTGCAGGAACTGCAATGATAGACACACACTGCGGGAACTGCACTGGTAGACACACACTGCAGGAACTGAACTGGTAGACACACACTGCAGGAACTGAACTGATAGACACACACTGCAGGAACTGCACTGACAGACACACACTGCAAGAACTGCACTGACAGACACACACTGCAGGAACTGCAATGATACACACACACTGCAGGACTTGCAATGATAGACACACACTGCAGGAACTGCAATGATAGACACACACTGCAGGAACTGCACTGACAGACACACACTGCAAGAACTGCACTGATAGACACACACTGCAGGAACAGCAATGATAGACACACACTGCAGGAACTGCAATGATAGACAAACACTGCAGGAACTGCACTGATAGACACACACAGCAGGAACTGCAATGATAGACACACACTGCAGGAACTGCACTGATAGACACACACTGCAGGAACTGCAATGATAGACACACACTGCAGGAACTGCACTGACAGACACACACTGCAGGAACTGCACTGATCGACACACACTGCAGGAACTGCACTGACAGACTCACACTGCAGGAACTGCAATGATAGACACACACTGCAGGAACTGCACTGATAGACACACACTGCAGGAACTGCACTGATAGACACACACTGCAGGAACTGTACTGATAGACACACACTGCAGGAACTGCACTGACAGACACACACTGCAGGAACTGCACTGATAGACACACTGTGCAGGAACTGCACTGATCGACACACACTGCAGGAACTGCACTGACAGACACACACTGCAGGAACTGCAATGATAGACACACTCTGCAGGAACTGCACTGATAGACACACACTGCAGGAACTGCACTGATAGACACACACTGCAGGAACTGCACTGACAGACACACACTGCAGGAACTGCACTGATAGACACACACTGCAGGAACTGCACTGATAGACACACTCTGCAGGAACTGCACTGACAGACACGCACTGCAGGAACTGAACTGATAGACGCGCACTGCAGGAACTGCACTGAAAGACACACACAGCAGGAACTGCACTGATAGACACACTCTGCAGGAACTGCACTGACAGACAGGCACTGCAGGAACTGCACTGAAAGACACACACTGCAGGAACTGCACTGATAGACACACACTGCAGGAACTGCACTGAAAGACACACTCTGCAGGAACTGAACTGATAGACACACATTGCAGGAACTGCACTGACAGACACGCACTGCAAGAACTGCACTGATAGACACACACTACAGGAATTTACATGACTGACTCACAGCAGGAACTGCACTGATAGACACGCACTGCAGGAACTGCACTGATAGACACGCACTGCAGGAACTGCACTGATGGACACGCACTGCAGGAACTGCTCTGATAGACACACACTGCAGGAACTGCACTGATAGACACACATTGCAGGAACTGCGCTGATAGACACACATTGCAAGAACTGCACTGAAAGAGATACACTGCTAGAACTGCACAAATAGACACCCACTGCAGGAATGGCACTGACAGTCACACACTGCAGGAACTGCAATGATACACACACACTGCAGGAACTGCAATGATAGACACACACTGCAGGAACTGCAATGATAGACACACACGGCAGGAACTGTACTGATAGACACACACTGCAGCAAATTACCTAATGGACACACATTGCAGGAACTGCACTGACATACACACTGCAGTAACTGCACTGATAGACACACACTGCCGGAACTGCACTGACAGACGCACACTGCAGGAACTGCACTGATAGACACACTGCAGGAACTGCACGGATAGACACACACTGCAGGAACTGCACTGACATACACACTGCAGTAACTGCACTGATAGTCGCACACTGCAGGAACTGCACTGAAAGACACACACTGCAGGAACTGCAATGATAGACACACTCTGCAGGAACTGCACTGATAGACACACACTGCAGGAACTGCACTGACAGACACACACTGCAGGAACTGCAATGATAGACACACTCTGCAGGAACTGCACTGATAGACACACACTGCAGGAACTGCACTGAAAGACACGCACTGCTGGAACTGCACTGAAAGACACACACTGCAGGAACAGCAATGATAGACACACTCTGCAGGAACTGCACTGATAGACACACACTGCAGGAACTGCACTGACAGACACACACTGCAGGAACTGCACTGACGTACACACAGCAGTAACTGCACTGATAGTCACACACTGCAGGAACTGCACTGAAAGACACACACTGCAGGAACTGCAATGATAGACACACTCTGCAGGAACTGCACTGATAGACGCACACTGCAGGAACTGCACTGACAGACACACACTGCAGGAACTGCAATGATAGACACACTCTGCAGGAACTGCACTGATAGACACACACTGCAGGAACTGCACTGAAAGACACACACTGCAGGAACAGCAATGATAGACACACTCTGCAGGAACTGCACTGATAGACACACACTGCAGGAACTGCACTGACAGACACACACTGCAGGAACTGCAATGATAGACACACTCTGCAGGAACTGCACTGATAGACACACACTGCAGGAACTGCACTGATAGACACACTCTGCAGGAACTGCACTGACAGACACACACTGCAGGAACTGCAATGATAGACACACACTGCAGGGACTGCACTGATAGACACACACTGCAGGAACTGCACTGACAGACACACACTGCAGGAACTGCAATGATAGACACACACTGCAGGAACTGCAATGATAGACACACTCTGCAGGAACTGCACTGGTAGACACACACTGCAGGAACTGAACTGATAGACACACACTGCAGGAACTGCAATGATAGACACACACTGCAGGAACTGCAATGATAGACACACATTGCAGGAACTGCACTGACAGACACACACTGCAGTAACTGCACTGAGAGACACACACTGCAGGAACTGCAATGATAGACACACACTGCAGGAACTGCACTGGTAGACACACACTGCAGGAACTGAACTGGTAGACACACACTGCAGGAACTGAACTGATAGACACACACTGCAGGAACTGCACTGACAGACACACACTGCAAGATCTGCACTGACAGACACACACTGCAGGAACTGCAATGATAGACACACATTGCAGGAACTGCAATGATAGACACACACTGCAGGAACTGCAATGATAGACACACACTGCAGGAACTGCACTGACAGACACACACTGCAAGAACTGCACTGATAGACACACACTGCAGGAACTGCAATGATAGACACACACTGCAGGAACTGCAATGATAGACAAACACTGCAGGAACTGCACTGATAGACACACACAGCAGGAACTGCAATGATAGACACACTCTGCAGGAACTGCACTGATAGACACACACTGCAGGAACTGCACTGATCGACTCAGACTGCAGGAACTGCACTGACAGACACACACTGCAGGAACTGCAATGATAGACACACTCTGCAGGAACTGCACTGATAGACACACACTGCAGGAACTGCACTGATAGACACACACTGCAGGAACTGCACTGATCGACACACACTGCAGGAACTGCACTGACAGACTCACACTGCAGGAACTGCAATGATAGACACACACTGCAGGAACTGCACTGATAGACACACACTGCAGGAACTGCACTGATAGACACACACTGCAGGAACTGTACTGATAGACACACACTGCAGCAACTGCACTGACAGACACACACTGCAGGAACTGCACTGATAGACACACTGTGCAGGAACTGCACTGATCGACACACACTGCAGGAACTGCACTGACAGACACACACTGCAGGAACTGCAATGATAGACACACTCTGCAGGAACTGCACTGATAGACACACACTGCAGGAACTGCACTGATAGACACACACTGCAGGAACTGCACTGACAGACACACACTGCAGGAACTGCACTGATAGACACACACTGCAGGAACTGCACTGATAGACACAGACTGCAGGAACTGCACTGACAGACACGCACTGCAGGAACTGAACTGATGGACGCGCACTGCAGGAACTGCACTGAAAGACACACACAGCAGGAACTGCAATGATAGACACACACTGCAGGAACTGCACTGACAGACACGCACTGCAGGAACTGCACTGAAAGACACACACTGCAGGAACTGCACTGACAGATACACATTGCAGGAACTGCACTGACAGACACACACTGCAAGAACTGCACTGATAGACACACACTGCAGGAACTGCACTGATCGACACGCACTGCAGGAACTGCACTGATGGACACGCACTGCAGGAACTCCTCTGATAGACACACACTGCAGGAACTGCACTGACAGACACGCACTGCAAGAACTGCACTGATAGACACACACTGCAGGAACTGCACTGATAGACACGCACTGCAGGAACTGCACTGATGGACACGCACTGCAGGAACTCCTCTGATAGACACACACTGCAGGAACTGCACTGATAGACACACATTGCAGGAACTGCGCTGATAGACACACATTGCAAGAACTGCACTGAAAGGGACACACTGCTAGAACTGCACAAATAGACACCCACTGCAGGAATGGCACTGACAGTCACACACGGCAGGAACTGCACGGATAGACACACACGGCAGGAACTGCACTGATGGTCACACACTGCAGGAACTGTACTGATAGACACACACTGCAGCAACTTACCTAATGGACACACATTGCAGGAACTGCACTGACATACACACTGCCTGAACTGCACGGATAGATACACACTGCAGGAACTGCACTGATGGTCACACACTGCAGGAACTGTACTGATAGACACACACTGCAGGAACTGCACTGACAGACGCAGACTGCAGGAACTGCACTGATAGACACACTGCAGGAACTGCACTGATAGACACACACTGCAGGAACTGCACTGACAGACACACACTGCAGGAACTGCACTGATAGACACACACAGCAGGAACCGCACTGATACACACACACTGCAGGAACTGCACTGATAGACACACACAGCAGGAACCGCACTGATACACACACTGCAGGAACTGCACTGATAGACACACACTGCAGGAACTGCAATGATAGACACACATTGCAGGAACTGGACTGATAGACACACACAGCAGGAACCGCACTGATAGACACACACTGCAGGAACTGCACTGATAGACACACACTGCAGGAACTGCAATGACAGACACACTCTGCAGGAACTGCACTGATAGACACACACTGCAGGAACTCCACTGACAGACACACACTGCAGGAACTGCACTGATAGTCACACACTGCAGGAACTGCACTGATCGACACACACTGCAGGAACTGCAATGATAGACACACACTGCAGGGACTGCACTGATAGACACACACTGCAGGAACTGCACTGACAGACACACACTGCAGGAACTGCAATGATAGACACACTCTGCAGGAACTGCAATGATAGACACACACTGCAGGAACTGCACTGACAGACACACACTGCAGGAACTGCACTGATAGACACACACTGCAGGAACTGCACTGACAGACACACACTGCAGGAACTGCAATGATAGACACGCACTGCAGGAACTGCAATGATAGACACACACTGCAGGAACTGCACTGATAGACAGGCACTGCAGGAACTGCAATGATAGACACGCACTGCAGGAACTGCACGTATAGACATGCACTGCAGGAACTGCAATGATAGACACGCACTGCAGGAACTGCAATGATAGACACGCACTGCAGGAACTGCACTGACAGACACACACTGCAGGAACTGCAATGATAGACACACACTGCAGGGACTGCACTGATAGACACACACTGCAGGAACTGCACTGACAGACACACACAGCAGGAACTGCAATCTTAGACACACACTGCAGGAACTGCAATGATAGACACACTCTGCAGGAACTGCACTGGTAGACACACACTGCAGGAACTGAACTGATAGACACACACTGCAGGAACTGCAATGATAGACACACACTGCAGGAACTGCAATGATAGACACACACTGCAGGAACTGCACTGACAGACACACACTGCAGTAACTGCACTGAGAGACACACACTGCAGGAACTGAACTGGTAGACACACACTGCAGGAACTGAACTGATAGACACACACTGCAGGAACTGCACTGACAGACACACACTGCAAGAACTGCACTGACAGACACACACTGCAGGAACTGCAATGATACACACACACTGCAGGAACTGCAATGATAGACACACACTGCAGGAACTGCAATGATAGACACACACTGCTGGAACTGCACTGACAGACACACACTGCAAGAACTGCACTGATAGACACACACTGCAGGAACTGCAATGATAGACACACACTGCAGGAACTGCAATGATACACACACACTGCAGGAACTGCACTGATCGACTCAGACTGCAGGAACTGCACTGACAGACACACACTGCAGGAACTGCAATGATAGACACACTCTGCAGGAACTGCACTGATAGACACACACTGCAGGAACTGCACTGATAGACACACACTGCAGGAACTGCACTGATCGACACACACTGCAGGAACTGCACTGACAGACTCACACTGCAGGAACTGCAATGATAGACACACACTGCAGGAACTGCACTGATAGACACACACTGCAGGAACTGCACTGATAGACACACACTGCAGGAACTGTACTGATAGACACACACTGCAGCAACTGCACTGACAGACACACACTGCAGGAACTGCACTGATAGACACACTGTGCAGGAACTGCACTGATCGACACACACTGCAGGAACTGCACTGACAGACACACACTGCAGGAACTGCAATGATAGACACACTCTGCAGGAACTGCACTGATAGACACACACTGCAGGAACTGCACTGATAGACACACACTGCAGGAACTGCACTGACAGACACACACTGCAGGAACTGCACTGATAGACACACACTGCAGGAACTGCACTGATAGACACACTCTGCAGGAACTGCACTGACAGACACGCACTGCAGGAACTGAACTGATGGACGCGCACTGCAGGATCTGCACTGAAAGACACACACAGCAGGAACTGCAATGATAGACACACTCTGCAGGAACTGCACTGACAGACACGCACTGCAGGAACTGCACTGAAAGACACACAATGCAGGAACTGCACTGACAGATACACATTGCAGGAACTGCACTGACAGACACGCACTGCAAGAACTGCACTGATAGACACACACTGCAGGAACTGCACTGATAGACACGCACTGCAGGAACTGCACTGATGGACACGCACTGCAGGAACTCCTCTGATAGACACACACTGCAGGAACTGCACTGATAGACACACATTGCAGGAACTGCGCTGATAGACACACATTGCAAGAACTGCACTGAAAGGGACACACTGCTAGAACTGCACAAATAGACACCCACTGCAGGAATGGCACTGACAGTCACACACGGCAGGAACTGCACGGATAGACACACACGGCAGGAACTGCACTGACAGACACACACTGCAGCAACTTACCTAATGGACACACACTGCAGGAACTGCACTGACATACACACTGCAGTAACTGCACTGATAGACACACACTGCAGCAACTTACCTGATAGACACACATTGCAGGAACTGCACTGACATACACACTGCAGGAACTGCACTGACAGACGCAGACTGCAGGAACTGCACTGATAGACACACTGCAGGAACTGCACTGATAGACACACACTGCAGGAACTGCACTGACAGACACACACTGCAGGAACTGCACTGATAGACACACACAGCAGGAACCGCACTGATACACACACACTGCAGGAACTGCACTGATAGACACACACTGCAGGAACAGCACTGATAGACACACACTGCAGGAACTGCAATGATAGACACACATTGCAGGAACTGGACTGATAGACACACACAGCAGGAACCGCACTGATAGACACACACTGCAGGAACTGCACTGATAGACACACACTGCAGGAACTGCAATGACAGACACACTCTGCAGGAACTGCACTGATAGACACACACTGCAGGAACTCCACTGACAGACACACACTGCAGGAACTGCACTGATCGACACACACTGCAGGAACTGCACTGATCGACACACACTGCAGGAACTGCACTGACAGACACACACTGCAGGAACTGCAATGATAGACACACTCTGCAGGAACTGCACTGATAGACACACACTGCAGGAACTGCACTGATAGACACACACTGCAGGAACTGCACTGACAGACACACACTGCAGGAACTGCACTGATAGACACACACTGCAGGAACTGCACTGATAGACACACTCTGCAGGAACTGCACTGACAGACACGCACTGCAGGAACTGAACTGATGGACGCGCACTGCAGGAACTGCACTGAAAGACACACACAGCAGGAACTGCAATGATAGACACACTCTGCAGGAACTGCACTGACAGACACGCACTGCAGGAACTGCACTGAAAGACACACAATGCAGGAACTGCACTGACAGATACACATTGCAGGAACTGCACTGACAGACACGCACTGCAAGAACTGCACTGATAGACACACACTGCAGGAACTGCACTGATAGACACGCACTGCAGGAACTGCAATGATAGACACACACTGCAGGAACTGCAATGATAGACACACTCTGCAGGAACTGCACTGGTAGACACACACTGCAGGAACTGAACTGATAGACACACACTGCAGGAACTGCAATGATAGACACACACTGCAGGAACTGCAATGATAGACACACACTGCAGGAACTGCACTGACAGACACACACTGCAGTAACTGCACTGAGAGACACACACTGCAGGAACTGAACTGGTAGACACACACTGCAGGAACTGAACTGATAGACACACACTGCAGGAACTGCACTGACAGACACACACTGCAAGAACTGCACTGACAGACACACACTGCAGGAACTGCAATGATACACACACACTGCAGGAACTGCAATGATAGACACACACTGCAGGAACTGCAATGATAGACACACACTGCTGGAACTGCACTGACAGACACACACTGCAAGAACTGCACTGATAGACACACACTGCAGGAACTGCAATGATAGACACACACTGCAGGAACTGCAATGATACACACACACTGCAGGAACTGCACTGATCGACTCAGACTGCAGGAACTGCACTGACAGACACACACTGCAGGAACTGCAATGATAGACACACTCTGCAGGAACTGCACTGATAGACACACACTGCAGGAACTGCACTGATAGACACACACTGCAGGAACTGCACTGATCGACACACACTGCAGGAACTGCACTGACAGACTCACACTGCAGGAACTGCAATGATAGACACACACTGCAGGAACTGCACTGATAGACACACACTGCAGGAACTGCACTGATAGACACACACTGCAGGAACTGTACTGATAGACACACACTGCAGCAACTGCACTGACAGACACACACTGCAGGAACTGCACTGATAGACACACTGTGCAGGAACTGCACTGATCGACACACACTGCAGGAACTGCACTGACAGACACACACTGCAGGAACTGCAATGATAGACACACTCTGCAGGAACTGCACTGATAGACACACACTGCAGGAACTGCACTGATAGACACACACTGCAGGAACTGCACTGACAGACACACACTGCAGGAACTGCACTGATAGACACACACTGCAGGAACTGCACTGATAGACACACTCTGCAGGAACTGCACTGACAGACACGCACTGCAGGAACTGAACTGATGGACGCGCACTGCAGGAACTGCACTGAAAGACACACACAGCAGGAACTGCAATGATAGACACACTCTGCAGGAACTGCACTGACAGACACGCACTGCAGGAACTGCACTGAAAGACACACAATGCAGGAACTGCACTGACAGATACACATTGCAGGAACTGCACTGACAGACACGCACTGCAAGAACTGCACTGATAGACACACACTGCAGGAACTGCACTGATAGACACGCACTGCAGGAACTGCACTGATGGACACGCACTGCAGGAACTCCTCTGATAGACACACACTGCAGGAACTGCACTGATAGACACACATTGCAGGAACTGCGCTGATAGACACACATTGCAAGAACTGCACTGAAAGGGACACACTGCTAGAACTGCACAAATAGACACCCACTGCAGGAATGGCACTGACAGTCACACACGGCAGGAACTGCACGGATAGACACACACGGCAGGAACTGCACTGACAGACACACACTGCAGCAACTTACCTAATGGACACACACTGCAGGAACTGCACTGACATACACACTGCAGTAACTGCACTGATAGACACACACTGCAGCAACTTACCTGATAGACACACATTGCAGGAACTGCACTGACATACACACTGCAGGAACTGCACTGACAGACGCAGACTGCAGGAACTGCACTGATAGACACACTGCAGGAACTGCACTGATAGACACACACTGCAGGAACTGCACTGACAGACACACACTGCAGGAACTGCACTGATAGACACACACAGCAGGAACCGCACTGATACACACACACTGCAGGAACTGCACTGATAGACACACACTGCAGGAACAGCACTGATAGACACACACTGCAGGAACTGCAATGATAGACACACATTGCAGGAACTGGACTGATAGACACACACAGCAGGAACCGCACTGATAGACACACACTGCAGGAACTGCACTGATAGACACACACTGCAGGAACTGCAATGACAGACACACTCTGCAGGAACTGCACTGATAGACACACACTGCAGGAACTCCACTGACAGACACACACTGCAGGAACTGCACTGATCGACACACACTGCAGGAACTGCACTGATCGACACACACTGCAGGAACTGCACTGACAGACACACACTGCAGGAACTGCAATGATAGACACACTCTGCAGGAACTGCACTGATAGACACACACTGCAGGAACTGCACTGACAGACACACACTGCAGGAACTGCACTGATAGACACACACTGCAGGAACTGCACTGACAGACACACACTGCAGGAACTGCAATGATAGACACGCACTGCAGGAACTGCAATGATAGACACACACTGCAGGAACTGCACTGATAGACAGGCACTGCAGGAACTGCAATGACAGACACGCACTGCAGGAACTGCACGTATAGACATGCACTGCAGGAACTGCAATGATAGACACGCACTGCAGGAACTGCAATGATAGACACGCACTGCAGGAACTGCAATGATAGACACACACTGCAGGACTTGCAATGATAGACACACACTGCAGGAACTGCACTGATAGACACACACTGCAGGAACTGCACTGAAAGAAAAGCACTGCAGGAACTGCAATGATAGACACACACTGCAGGAACTGCAATGATAGACACACACTGCAGGAACTGCACTGATAGACACACACTGCAGGAACTGCAATGATTGACACACACTGCAGGAACTGCACTGATAGACACGCACTGCAGGAACTGCAATGATAGACACACACTGCAGGAACTGCACTGATAGACACACACTGCAGGAACTGCAATGATAGACACACACTGCAGGAACTGCAATGATAGACACACACTGCAGGAACTGCAATGATAGACACGCACTGCAGGAACTGCAATGATAGACACACACTGCAGGAACTGCACTGATAGACACACACTGCAGGATCTGCAAAGATAGACACACACTGCAGGAACTGCACTGACAGACACACACTGCAGGAACTGCACGGATAGACACGCACTGCAGGAACTGCAATGATAGACACACACTGCAGGAACTGAACTGATACACTCACACAGCAGGATCTGCACTGATAGACACACATTGCAGGAACTGCACTGACATACACACTGCAGGAACTGCACTGATGGACGCACACTGCAGGAACTGCTCTGATAGACACACACTGCAGTAACTGCACTGATACTCACACTGCAGGAAATTCACTGATAGACACACACAGTAGCAAGTGCACTGATTCACACACACTTCAGGATCTGCACTGAAAGACACACACTGCAGGAACTGCACTGATAGACACACATTGCAGGAACTGCACTGATAGACACACATTGCAGGAACTACTCTGACAGACACACTCTGCAGGAACTGCTCTGATAGACACACATTGCAGGAACTGCAATGACATACACACTGCAGTAACTGCACTACATACACACTGCAGGAAATGCACAGATTGACACACACTTCAGGAAGTGCACTGTTAGACACATACTGCAGGAACTGCACTGATAGACACACACTGCAGGAACTGCACTGATCGACACACTTTGCAGGAACTGCACTGACAGACACTCACTGCAGGAACTGCACTGAAAGACACGCACTGCAGGAACTGCACTGATAGACACACATTGCAGGAACTGCTCTGATAGACACACACTACAGGAACTGCTCTGATAGACACACACTGCAGGAACTGCACTGATAGACACACACTGCAGGATCTGCACTGATAGACACACACTGCAGGAACTGCACTGATAGACACACACAGCAGGAACCGCACTGATAGACACACATTGCAGGAACTGCACTGATAGACACACATTGCAGGAACTGCTCTGACAGACACACTCTGCAGGAACTGCTCTGATAGACACACATTGCAGGAACTGCAATGACATACACACTGCAGTAACTGCACTACATACACACTGCAGGAAATGCACTGATTGACACACACTTCAGGAAGTGCACTGTTAGACACACACAGCAGGATCTGCACTGATAGACACACAGCAGGAACTGCACTGATAGACACACACTGCAGGAACTGCACTGATAGACACACTCTGCAGGAACTACACTGATCGATACACACTGCAGGAACTGCACTGATAGACACAGACTGCAGGAACTGCTCTGATCGACACACACTGCAGGAACTGCACTGATCGACACACACTGCAGGAACTGCACTGAAAGACACGCACTGCAGGAACTGCAATGATAGACACACACTGCAGGAACTGCACTGACAGACACACACTGCAGGAACTGCACTGACAGACACACACTGCAGGAACTGCAATGATAGACATACACTGCAGGAACTGCAATGATAGACACACTCTGCAGGAGCTGCACTGACAGTCACGCACTGCAGGAACTGCACTGAAAGACACACACTGCAGGAACTGCAATGATAGACACACTCTGCAGGAACTGCACTGATCGACACACACTGCAGGAATTGCACTGATAGACACACACTGCAGGAACTGGACTGAAAGACGCGCACTGCAGGAACTGCAATGATAGACACACACTGCAGGAACTGCACTGAAAGACACGCACTGCAGGAACTGCACTGATCGACACACACTGCAGGAACTGCACTGAAAGACACGCACTGCAGGAACTGCACTGAAAGACACACACTGCAGGAACTGCAATGATAGACACACTCTGCAGGAACTGCACTGATAGACACACACTGCAGGAACTGCACTGACAGACACACACTGCAGGAACTGCAATGATAGACACACTCTGCAGGAACTGCACTAATAGACACACACTGCAGGAACTGCACTGATAGACACACACTGCAGGAACTGCAATGATAGACACACTCTGCAGGAACTGCACTGACAGACACACACTGCAGGAACTGCAATGATAGACACACACCGCAGGGACTGCACTGATAGACACACACTGCAGGGACTGCACTGACAGACACACACTGCAGGAACTGCAATGATAGACACACACTGCAGGAACTGCAATGATAGACACACTCTGCAGGAACTGCACTGGTAGACACACACTGCAGGAACTGAACTGATAGACACACACTGCAGGAACTGCAATGATAGACACACACTGCAGGAACTGCACTGACAGACACACACTGCAGGAACTGCACTGAGAGACACACACTGCAGGAACTGCAATGATAGACACACACTGCAGGAACTGCACTGAAAGACACACACTGCAGAAACTGAACTGGTAGACACACACTGCAGGAACTGAACTGATAGACACACACTGCAGAAACTGCACTGACAGACACACACTGCAAGAACTGCACTGATAGACACACACTGCTGGAACTGCAATGATAGACACACACTGCAGGAACTGCAATGATAGACACACACTGCAGGAACTGCAATGATAGACACGCACTGCAGGAACTGCACTGACAGACACACACTGCAAGAACTGCACTGATAGACACACACTGCAGGAACTGCAATGATAGACACACACTGCAGGAACTGCAATGATAGACAAACACTGCAGGAACTGCACTGATAGACACACACAGCAGGAACTGCAATGATAGTCGCACTCTGCAGGAACTGCACTGATTGACACACACTGCAGGAACTGCACTGATAGACACACACTGCAGGAACTGCACTGATCGACACAGACTGCAGGAACTGCACTGACAGACACACACTGCAGGAACTGCAATGATAGGCACACTCTGCAGGAACTGCATTGATAGACACACACTGCAGGAACTGTACTGATAGACACACACTGCAGGAACTGCACTGATAGACACACACTGCAGGAACTGCACTGATCGACACACACTGCAGGAACTGCACTGACAGACACACACTGCAGGAACTGCAATGATAGACACACACTGCAGGAACTGCACTGATAGACACACACTGCAGGAACTGCACTGATAGACACACACTGCAGGAACTGTACTGACAGACACGCACTGCAGGAACTGCACTGAAAGACACACACTGCAGGAACTGCACTGAAAGACACGCACTGCAGGAACTGCAATGATAGCACACTCTGCAGGAACTGCACTGACAGACACGCACTGCAGGAACTGTACTGAAAGACACACAGTGCAGGAACTGCAATGATAGACACACACTGCAGGAACTGCACTGACAGACACGCACTGCAGGAACTGCACTGATCGACACACACTGCAGGAACTGCACTGAAAGACACGCACTGCAGGAACTGCACTGAAAGACACACACTGCAGGAACTGCAATGATAGACACACTCTGCAGGAACTGCACTGATAGACACACAGCAGGAACTGCACTGATAGACACACACTGCAGGAACTGCACTGATAGACACACTCTGCAGGAACTACACTGATCGATACACACTGCAGTAACTGCACTGATAGACACAGACTGCAGGAACTGCTCTGATCGACACACACTGCAGGAACTGCACTGATCGACACACACTGCAGGAACTGCACTGAAAGACACGCACTGCAGGAACTGCAATGATAGACACACACTGCAGGAACTGCACTGACAGACACACACTGCAGGAACTGCAATGATAGACACACTCTGCAGGAACTGCACTGACAGTCACGCACTGCAGGAACTGCACTGAAAGACACACACTGCAGGAACTGCAATGATAGACACACTCTGCAGGAACTGCACTGATCGACACACACTGCAGGAATTGCACTGATAGACACACACTGCAGGAACTGGACTGGAAGACACGCACTGCAGGAACTGCAATGATAGACACACACTGCAGGAACTGCACTGAAAGACACGCACTGCAGGAACTGCACTGATCGACACACACTGCAGGAACTGCACTGAAAGACACGCACTGCAGGAACTGCACAGAAAGACACACACTGCAGGAACTGCAATGATAGACACACTCTGCAGGAACTGCACTGATAGACACACACTGCAGGAACTGCACTGACAGACACACACTGCAGGAACTGCAATGATAGACACACTCTGCAGGAACTGCACGAATAGACACACACTGCAGGAACTGCACTGATAGACACACACTGCAGGAACTGCAATGATAGACACACTCTGCAGGAACTGCACTGACAGACACACACTGCAGGAACTGCAATGATAGACACACACTGCAGGGACTGCACTGATAGACACACACTGCAGGGACTGCACTGACAGACACACACTGCAGGAACTGCAATGATAGACACACACTGCAGGAACTGCAATGATAGACACACTCTGCAGGAACTGCACTGGTAGACACACACTGCAGGAACTGAACTGATAGACACACACTGCAGGAACTGCAATGATAGACACACACTGCAGGAACTGCACTGACAGACACACACTGCAGGAACTGCACTGAGAGACACACACTGCAGGAACTGCAATGATAGACACACACTGCAGGAACTGCACTGGTAGACACACACTGCAGAAACTGAACTGGTAGACACACACTGCAGGAACTGAACTGATAGACACACACTGCAGGAACTGCACTGACAGACACACACTGCAAGAACTGCACTGATAGACACACACTGCTGGAACTGCAATGATAGACACACACTGCAGGAACTGCAATGATAGACACACACTGCAGGAACTGCAATGATAGACACGCACTGCAGGAACTGCACTGACAGACACACACTGCAAGAACTGCACTGATAGACACACACTGCAGGAACTGCAATGATAGACACACACTGCAGGAACTGCAATGATAGACAAACATTGCAGGAACTGCACTGATAGACACACACAGCAGGAACTGCAATGATAGACACACACTGCAGGAACTGCAATGATAGACACGCACTGCAGGAACTGCACTGATCGACACACACTGCAGGAACTGCACTGACAGACACACACTGCAGGAACTGCAATGATAGACACACACTGCAGGAACTGCAGCGATAGACACACACTGCAGGAACTGCACTGATAGACACACACTGCAGGAACTGTCCTGACAGACACGCACTGCAGGAACTGCACTGAAAGACACACACTGCAGGAACTGCACTGAAAGACACGCACTGCAGGAACTGCAATGATAGCACACTCTGCAGGAACTGCACTGACAGACACGCACTGCAGGAACTGCACTGAAAGACACACACTGCAGGAACTGTACTGAAAGACACACAGTGCAGGAACTGCAATGATAGACACACACTGCAGGAACTGCACTGACAGACACGCACTGCAGGAACTGCACTGATCGACACACACTGCAGGAACTGCACTGAAAGACACGCACTGCAGGAACTGCACTGAAAGACACACACTGCAGGAACTGCAATGATAGACACACTCTGCAGGAACTGCACTGATAGACACACACTGCAGGAACTGCACTGACAGACACACACTGCAGGAACTGCAATGATAGACACACTCTGCAGGAACTGCACTAATAGACACACACTGCTGGAACTGCACTGATAGACACACACTGCAGGAACTGCAATGATAGACACACTCTGCAGGAACTGCACTGACAGACACACACTGCAGGAACTGCAATGATAGACACACACTGCAGGGACTGCACTGATAGACACACACTGCAGGGACTGCACGAATAGACACACACTGCAGGAACTGCAATGATAGACACACACTGCAGGAACTGCAATGATAGACACACTCTGCAGGAACTGCACTGGTAGACACACACTGCAGGAACTGAACTGATAGACACACACTGCAGGAACTGCAATGATAGACACACACTGCAGGAACTGCAATGATAGACACACACTGCAGGAACTGCACTGACAGACACACACTGCAGGAACTGCACTGAGAGACACACACTGCAGGAACTGCAATGATAGACACACACTGCAGGAACTGCACTGGTAGACACACACTGCAGAAACTGAACTGGTAGACACACACTGCAGGAACTGAACTGATAGACACACACTGCAGGAACTGCACTGACAGACACACACTGCAAGATCTGCACTGATAGACACACACTGCAGGAACTGCAATGATAGACACACACTGCAGGAACTGCAATGATAGACACACACTGCAGGAACTGCAATGATAGACACGCACTGCAGGAACTGCACTGATCGACACACACTGCAGGAACTGCACTGACAGACACACACTGCAGGAACTGCAATGATAGACACACACTGCAGGAACTGCAGCGATAGACACACACTGCAGGAACTGCACTGATAGACACACACTGCAGGAACTGTCCTGACAGACACGCACTGCAGGAACTGCACTGAAAGACACACACTGCAGGAACTGCACTGAAAGACACGCACTGCAGGAACTGCAATGATAGCACACTCTGCAGGAACTGCACTGACAGACACGCACTGCAGGAACTGCACTGAAAGACACACACTGCAGGAACTGTACTGAAAGACACACAGTGCAGGAACTGCAATGATAGACACACACTGCAGGAACTGCACTGACAGACACGCACTGCAGGAACTGCACTGATCGACACACACTGCAGGAACTGCACTGAAAGACACGCACTGCAGGAACTGCACTGAAAGACACACACTGCAGGAACTGCAATGATAGACACACTCTGTAGGAACTGCACTGATAGACACACACTGCAGGAACTGCACTGACAGACACACACTGCAGGAACTGCAATGATAGACACACTCTGCAGGAACTGCACTAATAGACACACACTGCTGGAACTGCACTGATAGACACACACTGCAGGAACTGCAATGATAGACACACTCTGCAGGAACTGCACTGACAGACACACACTGCAGGAACTGCAATGATAGACACACACTGCAGGGACTGCACTGATAGACACACACTGCAGGGACTGCACTGACAGACACACACTGCAGGAACTGCAATGATAGACACACACTGCAGGAACTGCAATGATAGACACACTCTGCAGGAACTGCACTGGTAGACACACACTGCAGGAACTGAACTGATAGACACACACTGCAGGAACTGCAATGATAGACACACACTGCAGGAACTGCAATGATAGACACACACTGCAGGAACTGCACTGACAGACACACACTGCAGGAACTGCACTGAGAGACACACACTGCAGGAACTGCAATGATAGACACACACTGCAGGAACTGCACTGGTAGACACACACTGCAGAAACTGAACTGGTAGACACACACTGCAGGAACTGAACTGATAGACACACACTGCAGGAACTGCACTGACAGACACACACTGCAAGAACTGCACTGATAGACACACACTGCAGGAACTGCAATGATAGACACACACTGCAGGAACTGCAATGATAGACACACACTGCAGGAACTGCAATGATAGACACGCACTGCAGGAACTGCACTGACAGACACACACTGCAAGAACTGCACTGATAGACACACACTGCAGGAACTGCAATGATAGACACACACTGCAGGAACTGCAATGATAGACAAACACTGCAGGAACTGCACTGATAGACACACACAGCAGGAACTGCAATGATAGTCGCACTCTGCAGGAACTGCACTGATTGACACACACTGCAGGAACTGCACTGATAGACACACACTGCAGGAACTGCACTGATCGACACAGACTGCAGAAACTGCACTGACAGACACACACTGCAGGAACTGCAATGATAGGCACACTCTGCAGGAACTGCACTGATAGACACACACTGCAGGAACTGTACTGATAGACACACACTGCAGGAACTGCACTGATAGACACACACTGCAGGAACTGCACTGATCGACACACACTGCAGGAACTGCACTGACAGACACACACTGCAGGAACTGCAATGATAGACACACACTGCAGGAACTGCACTGATAGACACACACTGCAGGAACTGCACTGATAGACACACACTGCAGGAACTGTACTGATAGACACACACTGCAGGAACTGCACTGACAGACACACACTGCAGGAACTGCACTGATAGACACACTGTGCAGGAACTGCACTGATCGACACACACTGCAGGAACTGCACTGACAGACACACACTGCAGAAACTGCAATGATAGACACACTCTGCAGGAACTGCACTGATAGACACACACTGCAGGAACTGCACTGATAGACACACACTGCAGGAACTGCACTGACAGACACACACTGCAGGAACTGCACTGATAGACACACACTGCAGGAACTGCACTGATAGACACACTCTGCAGGAACTGCACTGACAGACACGCACTGCAGGAACTGAACTGATAGACACGCACTGCAGGAACTGCACTGAAAGACACACACAGCAGGAACTGCAATGATAGACACACTCTGCAGGAACTGCACTGACAGACACGCACTGCAGGAACTGCACTGAAAGACACACACTGCAGGAACTGCACTGACAGACACACACAGCAGGAACTGCACTGAAAGACACACTCTGCAGGAACTGAACTGATAGATACACATTGCAGGAACTGCACTGACAGACACGCACTGCAAGAACTGCACTGATAGACACACACTACAGGAATTTACATGACTGACTCACAGCAGGAACTGCACTGATAGACACACACTGCAGGAACTGCACTGAAAGACACGCACTGCAGGAACTGCACTGATGGACACGCACTGCAGGAACTGCTCTGATAGACACACACTGCAGGAACTGCACTGATAGACACACATTGCAGGAACTGCGCTGATAGACACACATTGCAAGAACTGCACTGAAAGAGACACACTGCTAGAACTGCACAAATAGACACCCACTGCAGGAATGGCACTGACAGTCACACACTGCAGGAACTGCACGGATAGACACACACGGCAGGAACTGTACTGATAGACACACACTGCAGCAACTTACCTAATAGACACACATTGCAGGAACTGCACTGACATACACACTGCAGTAACTGCACTGATAGACACACACTGCAGGAACTGCACTGACATACACACTGCAGTAACTGCACTGATAGTCACACACTGCTGGAACTGCACTGATAGACACACACTGCAGCAACTTACCTGATAGACACACATTGCAGGAACTGCACTGACATACACACTGCAGTAACTGCACTGATAGACACACACTGCAGGAACTGCACTGATAGACACACACTGCAGGAACTGCACTGAAAGACACACACTGCAGCAACTGCACTGATAGACACACACTGCAGTAACTGCACTGATAGTCACACACTGCTGGAACTGCACTGATAGACACACACTGCAGCAACTTACCTGATAGACACACATTGCAGGAACTGCACTGACATACACACTGCAGGAACTGCACTGATAGACACACACTGCAGGAACTGCACTGAAAGACACACACTGCAGGAACTGCACTGATAGACACACACTGCAGGAACTGCACTGATAGACACACACTGCAGTAACTGCACTGATAGACACACACTGCAGGAACTGCACTGATAGACACACACTGCAGGAACTGCACTGATAGACACACACTGCAGTAACTGCACTGATAGACGCACACTGCAGGAACTGCTCTGATAGACACACATTGCAGGAACTGCACTGATAGACACACACTGCAGGAACTGCACTGACATACACACTGCAGTAACTGCACTGATAGACGCACACTGCAGGAACTGCACTGACAGACACACACAGCAGGATCTGCACTGATAGACACACACTGCAGGAACTGCACTGATAGACACACTCTGCAGGAACTGCACTGACTGACAGACACACACTGCAGGAACTGCACTGATAGTCACACACTGCAGGAACTGCACTGATAGACACACACTGCAGCAACTTACCTGATAGACACACATTGCAGGAACTGCACTGACATACACACTGCAGTAACTGCACTGATAGACACACACTGCAGGAACTGCACTGACAGACGCACACTGCAGGAACTGCACTGATAGACACACTGCAGGAACTGCACGGATAGACACACACTGCAGGAACTGCACTGAAAGACACACACTGCAGGAACTGCACTGATAGACACACACTGCAGGAACTGCACTGATAGACACACACTGCAGGAACTGCACTGAAAGACACACACTGCAGGAACTGCAATGATAGTCACACACTGCAGGAACTGCACTGATAGACACACACTGCAGGAACTGCACTGACATACACACTGCAGGAACTGCACTGAAAGACACACACTGCAGGAACTGCAATGATAGACACACACTGCAGGAACTGCACTGATAGACACACACTGCAGGAACTGCACTGATAGACACACTGCAGGAACTGCACTGATAGACACACACTGCAGTAACTTCATTGATAGACACACATTGCAGGAACTGCACTGACATACACACTGCAGTAACTGCACTGATAGACACACACTGCAGGAACTGCACTGATAGACACACTGCAGGAACTGCACTGATAGACACACACTGCAGGAACTGCACTGATAGACAAAAACTGCAGGAACTGCACTGATAGACACACACTGCAGTAACTGCACTGATAGACACACACTGCAGGAACTGCAGTGACATACACACTGCAGTAACTGCACTGATAGACACACACTGCAGGAACTGCACTGACAGACAAACACTGCAGGAACTGTACTGATAGACACACACTGCAGGAACTGCACTGATAGACACACTGCAGGAACTGCACGGATAGACACACACTGCAGGAACTGCACTGACATACACACTGCAGTAACTGCACTGATAGTCACACACTGCAGGAACTGCACTGATAGACACACACTGCAGCAACTTACCTGATAGACACACATTGCAGGAACTGCACTGACATACACACTGCAGTAACTGCACTGATAGACACACACTGCAGGAACTGCACTGACAGACGCACACTGCAGGAACTGCACTGATAGACACACTGCAGGAACTGCACGGATAGACACACACTGCAGGAACTGCAGTGACATACACACTGCAGTAACTGCACTGATAGACACACACTGCAGGAACTGAACTGATAGACACACACTGCAGGAACTGCACTGACAGACACACACTGCAAGAACTGCACTGATAGACACACACTGCAGGAACTGCAATGATAGACACACACTGCAGGAACTGCAATGATAGACACACACTGCAGGAACTGCGATGATAGACACGCACTGCAGGAACTGCACTGACAGACACACACTGCAAGAACTGCACTGATAGACACACACTGCAGGAACTGCAATGATAGACACACACTGCAGGAACTGCAATGATAGACAAACACTGCAGGAACTGCACTGATAGACACACAAGGCAGGAACTGCAATGATAGACACACTCTGCAGGAACTGCACTGATAGACACACACTGCAGGAACTGCACTGATCGACACAGACTGCAGGAACTGCACTGACAGACACACACTGCAGGAACTGCAATGATAGACACACTCTGCAGGAACTGCACTGACAGACACACACTGCAGGAACTGTACTGATAGACACACACTGCAGGAACTGCACTGATAGACACACTCTGCTGGAACTGCACTGATCGACACACACTGCAGGAACTGCACTGACAGACACACACTGCAGGATCTGCAATGATAGACACACACTGCAGGAACTGCAATGATAGACACACACTGCAGGAACTGCAATGATAGACACACACTGCAGGAACTGCAATGATAGACACACACTGCAGAAACTGCAATGATAGACAAACACTGCAGGAACTGCACTGATAGACACACACAGCAGGAACTGCAATGATAGACACACTCTGCAGGAACTGCACTGATAGACACACACTGCAGGAACTGCACTGATCGACACAGACTGCAGGAACTGCACTGACAGACACACACTGCAGGAACTGCAATGATAGACACACTCTGCAGGAACTGCACTGATAGACAAACACTGCAGGAACTGTACTGATAGACACACACTGCAGGAACTGCACTGATAGACACACAGTGCAGGAACTGCACTGAAAGACACACACTGCAGGAACTGCACTGATAGATACACACTGCAGGAACTGCACTGAAAGACACACACTGCAGGAACTGCACTGATAGACACACACTGCAGGAACTGCACTGATAGACACACACTGCAGGAACTGCACTGAAAGACACACACTGCAGGAACTGCACTGATAGACACACACTGCAGGAACTGCACTGATAGACACACACTGCAGGAACTGCACTGAAAGACACACACTGCAGGAACTGCACTGAAAGACACACACTGCAGGAACTGCAATAATAGTCACACACTGCAGGAACTGCACTGATAGACACACACTGCAGGAACTGCACTGACATACACACTGCAGGAACTGCACTGAAAGACACACACTGCAGGAACTGCAATGATAGACACACACTGCAGGAACTGCACTGATAGACACACACTGCAGGAACTGCACTGAAAGACACACACTGCAGGAACTGCAATGATCGACACACACTGCAGGAACTGCACTGACATACACACTGCAGGAACTGCACTGAAAGACAAACACTGCAGGAACTGCAATGATAGACACACACTGCAGGAACTGCACTGAAAGACAAACACTGCAGGAACTGCAATGATAGACACACACTGCACGAACTGCACTGAAAGACACACACTGCAGGAACTGCAATGATAGACACACACTGCAGGAACTGCACTGACAGACACGCACTGCAGGAACTGCACTGATAGACACACACAGCAGGAACTGCACTGAAAGACACACACTGCAGGAACTGCACTGACAGACACACACTGCAGGAACTGCAGTGATAGACACACACTGCAGGAACTGCACTGAAAGACACACACTGCGGGAACTGTAATGATAGACACGCACTGCAGGAATTGCACTGATAGACACACTCTGCAGGAACTGCACTGACAGACACACACTGCAGGAACTGCACTGAAAGACACACACTGCAGGAACTGCAATGATAGACACACACTGCAGGAACTGCACTGAAAGACACACATTGCAGGAACTGCAATGATAGACACACACTGCAGGAACTGTACTGATAGACACACACTGCAGGAACTGCACTGACAGACACGCACTGCAGGAACTGCAATGATAGACACGCACTGCAGGAACTGCACTGAAAGACACACACTGCAGGAACTGCAATGATAGTCACACACTGCAGGAACTGCACTGATAGACACACACTGCAGGAACTGCACTGACATACACACTGCAGGAACTGCACTGAAAGACACACACTGCAGGAACTGCACTGATAGACACACACTGCAGGAACTGCAATGATAGACACACACTGCAGGAACTGCACTGAAAGACACACACTGCAGGAACTGCACTGATAGACACACACTGCAGGAACTGCAATGATAGACACACACTGCAGGAACTGCACTGAAAGACACACATTGCAGGAACTGCAATGATAGACACACACTGCAGGAACTGTACTGATAGACACACACTGCAGGAACGGCACTGATAGACACACACTGCAGGAACTGCACTGATAGACACACACTGCAGGAACTGCACTGATAGATACATACTGCAGGAACTGCACTGAAAGACACACACTGCAGGAACTGCACTGATAGACACACACTGCAGGAACTGCACTGATAGATACACACTGCAGGAACTGCAATGAAAGACACACACTGCAGGAACTGCACTGATAGACACACACTGCAGGAACTGCACTGATAGACACACACTGCAGGAACTGCACTGAAAGACACACACTGCAGGAACTGCACTGAAAGACACACACTGCAGGAACTGCAATGATAGTCACACACTGCAGGAACTGCACTGATAGACACACACTGCAGGAACTGCACTGACATACACACTGCAGGAACTGCACTGAAAGACACACACTGCAGGAACTGCAATGATAGACACACACTGCAGGAACTGCACTGATAGACACACACTGCAGGAACTGCACTGAAAGACACACACTGCAGGAACTGCAATGATCGACACACACTGCAGGAACTGCACTGACATACACACTGCAGGAACTGCACTGAAAGACAAACACTGCAGGAACTGCAATGATAGACACACACTGCAGGAACTGCACTGAAAGACACACACTGCAGGAACTGCAATGATAGAAACACACTGCACGAACTGCACTGAAAGACACACACTGCAGGAACTGCAATGATAGACACACACTGCAGGAACTGCACTGACAGACACGCACTGCAGGAACTGCACTGATAGACACACACAGCAGGAACTGCACTGAAAGACACACACTGCAGGAACTGCACTGACAGACACACACTGCAGGAACTGCAGTGATAGACACACACTGCAGGAACTGTAATGATAGACACACTCTGCAGGAACTGCACTGGTAGACACACACTGCAGGAACTGAACTGATAGACACACACTGCAGGAACTGCAATGATAGACACACACGGCAGGAACTGTACTGATAGACACACACTGCAGCAACTTACCTAATAGACACACATTGCAGGAACTGCACTGACATACACACTGCAGTAACTGCACTGATAGACACACACTGCAGGAACTGCACTGACATACACACTGCAGTAACTGCACTGATAGTCACACACTGCTGGAACTGCACTGATAGACACACACTGCAGCAACTTACCTGATAGACACACATTGCAGGAACTGCACTGACATACACACTGCAGTAACTGCACTGATAGACACACACTGCAGGAACTGCACTGATAGACACACACTGCAGGAACTGCACTGAAAGACACACACTGCAGCAACTGCACTGATAGACACACACTGCAGTAACTGCACTGATAGTCACACACTGCTGGAACTGCACTGATAGACACACACTGCAGCAACTTACCTGATAGACACACATTGCAGGAACTGCACTGACATACACACTGCAGGAACTGCACTGATAGACACACACTGCAGGAACTGCACTGAAAGACACACACTGCAGGAACTGCACTGATAGACACACACTGCAGGAACTGCACTGATAGACACACACTGCAGTAACTGCACTGATAGACACACACTGCAGGAACTGCACTGATAGACACACACTGCAGGAACTGCACTGATAGACACACACTGCAGTAACTGCACTGATAGACGCACACTGCAGGAACTGCTCTGATAGACACACATTGCAGGAACTGCACTGATAGACACACACTGCAGGAACTGCACTGACATACACACTGCAGTAACTGCACTGATAGACGCACACTGCAGGAACTGCACTGACAGACACACACAGCAGGATCTGCACTGATAGACACACACTGCAGGAACTGCACTGATAGACACACTCTGCAGGAACTGCACTGACTGACAGACACACACTGCAGGAACTGCACTGATAGTCACACACTGCAGGAACTGCACTGATAGACACACACTGCAGCAACTTACCTGATAGACACACATTGCAGGAACTGCACTGACATACACACTGCAGTAACTGCACTGATAGACACACACTGCAGGAACTGCACTGACAGACGCACACTGCAGGAACTGCACTGATAGACACACTGCAGGAACTGCACGGATAGACACACACTGCAGGAACTGCACTGAAAGACACACACTGCAGGAACTGCACTGATAGACACACACTGCAGGAACTGCACTGATAGACACACACTGCAGGAACTGCACTGAAAGACACACACTGCAGGAACTGCAATGATAGTCACACACTGCAGGAACTGCACTGATAGACACACACTGCAGGAACTGCACTGACATACACACTGCAGGAACTGCACTGAAAGACACACACTGCAGGAACTGCAATGATAGACACACACTGCAGGAACTGCACTGATAGACACACACTGCAGGAACTGCACTGATAGACACACTGCAGGAACTGCACTGATAGACACACACTGCAGTAACTTCATTGATAGACACACATTGCAGGAACTGCACTGACATACACACTGCAGTAACTGCACTGATAGACACACACTGCAGGAACTGCACTGATAGACACACTGCAGGAACTGCACTGATAGACACACACTGCAGGAACTGCACTGATAGACAAAAACTGCAGGAACTGCACTGATAGACACACACTGCAGTAACTGCACTGATAGACACACACTGCAGGAACTGCAGTGACATACACACTGCAGTAACTGCACTGATAGACACACACTGCAGGAACTGCACTGACAGACAAACACTGCAGGAACTGTACTGATAGACACACACTGCAGGAACTGCACTGATAGACACACTGCAGGAACTGCACGGATAGACACACACTGCAGGAACTGCACTGACATACACACTGCAGTAACTGCACTGATAGTCACACACTGCAGGAACTGCACTGATAGACACACACTGCAGCAACTTACCTGATAGACACACATTGCAGGAACTGCACTGACATACACACTGCAGTAACTGCACTGATAGACACACACTGCAGGAACTGCACTGACAGACGCACACTGCAGGAACTGCACTGATAGACACACTGCAGGAACTGCACGGATAGACACACACTGCAGGAACTGCAGTGACATACACACTGCAGTAACTGCACTGATAGACACACACTGCAGGAACTGAACTGATAGACACACACTGCAGGAACTGCACTGACAGACACACACTGCAAGAACTGCACTGATAGACACACACTGCAGGAACTGCAATGATAGACACACACTGCAGGAACTGCAATGATAGACACACACTGCAGGAACTGCAATGATAGACACGCACTGCAGGAACTGCACTGACAGACACACACTGCAAGAACTGCACTGATAGACACACACTGCAGGAACTGCAATGATAGACACACACTGCAGGAACTGCAATGATAGACAAACACTGCAGGAACTGCACTGATAGACACACAAGGCAGGAACTGCAATGATAGACACACTCTGCAGGAACTGCACTGATAGACACACACTGCAGGAACTGCACTGATCGACACAGACTGCAGGAACTGCACTGACAGACACACACTGCAGGAACTGCAATGATAGACACACTCTGCAGGAACTGCACTGACAGACACACACTGCAGGAACTGTACTGATAGACACACACTGCAGGAACTGCACTGATAGACACACTCTGCTGGAACTGCACTGATCGACACACACTGCAGGAACTGCACTGACAGACACACACTGCAGGATCTGCAATGATAGACACACACTGCAGGAACTGCAATGATAGACACACACTGCAGGAACTGCAATGATAGACACACACTGCAGGAACTGCAATGATAGACACACACTGCAGAAACTGCAATGATAGACAAACACTGCAGGAACTGCACTGATAGACACACACAGCAGGAACTGCAATGATAGACACACTCTGCAGGAACTGCACTGATAGACACACACTGCAGGAACTGCACTGATCGACACAGACTGCAGGAACTGCACTGACAGACACACACTGCAGGAACTGCAATGATAGACACACTCTGCAGGAACTGCACTGATAGACACACACTGCAGGAACTGTACTGATAGACACACACTGCAGGAACTGCACTGATAGACACACAGTGCAGGAACTGCACTGAAAGACACACACTGCAGGAACTGCACTGATAGACACACACTGCAGGAACTGCACTGATAGATACACACTGCAGGAACTGCACTGAAAGACACACACTGCAGGAACTGCACTGATAGACACACACTGCAGGAACTGCACTGATAGACACACACTGCAGGAACTGCACTGAAAGACACACACTGCAGGAACTGCACTGAAAGACACACACTGCAGGAACTGCAATGATAGTCACACACTGCAGGAACTGCACTGATAGACACACACTGCAGGAACTGCACTGACATACACACTGCAGGAACTGCACTGAAAGACACACACTGCAGGAACTGCAATGATAGACACACACTGCAGGAACTGCACTGATAGACACACACTGCAGGAACTGCACTGAAAGACACACACTGCAGGAACTGCAATGATCGACACACACTGCAGGAACTGCACTGACATACACACTGCAGGAACTGCACTGAAAGACAAACACTGCAGGAACTGCAATGATAGACACACACTGCAGGAACTGCACTGAAAGACACACACTGCAGGAACTGCAATGATAGACACACACTGCACGAACTGCACTGAAAGACACACACTGCAGGAACTGCAATGATAGACACACACTGCAGGAACTGCACTGACAGACACGCACTGCAGGAACTGCACTGATAGACACACACAGCAGGAACTGCACTGAAAGACACACACTGCAGGAACTGCACTGACAGACACACACTGCAGGAACTGCAGTGATAGACACACACTGCAGGAACTGCACTGAAAGACACACACTGCGGGAACTGTAATGATAGACACGCACTGCAGGAATTGCACTGATAGACACACTCTGCAGGAACTGCACTGACAGACACACACTGCAGGAACTGCACTGAAAGACACACACTGCAGGAACTGCAATGATAGACACACACTGCAGGAACTGCACTGAAAGACACACATTGCAGGAACTGCAATGATAGACACACACTGCAGGAACTGTACTGATAGACACACACTGCAGGAACTGCACTGACAGACACGCACTGCAGGAACTGCAATGATAGACACGCACTGCAGGAACTGCACTGAAAGACACACACTGCAGGAACTGCAATGATAGTCACACACTGCAGGAACTGCACTGATAGACACACACTGCAGGAACTGCACTGACATACACACTGCAGGAACTGCACTGAAAGACACACACTGCAGGAACTGCACTGATAGACACACACTGCAGGAACTGCAATGATAGACACACACTGCAGGAACTGCACTGAAAGACACACACTGCAGGAACTGCACTGATAGACACACACTGCAGGAACTGCAATGATAGACACACACTGCAGGAACTGCACTGAAAGACACACATTGCAGGAACTGCAATGATAGACACACACTGCAGGAACTGTACTGATAGACACACACTGCAGGAACGGCACTGATAGACACACACTGCAGGAACTGCACTGATAGACACACACTGCAGGAACTGCACTGATAGATACATACTGCAGGAACTGCACTGAAAGACACACACTGCAGGAACTGCACTGATAGACACACACTGCAGGAACTGCACTGATAGATACACACTGCAGGAACTGCACTGAAAGACACACACTGCAGGAACTGCACTGATAGACACACACTGCAGGAACTGCACTGATAGACACACACTGCAGGAACTGCACTGAAAGACACACACTGCAGGAACTGCACTGAAAGACACACACTGCAGGAACTGCAATGATAGTCACACACTGCAGGAACTGCACTGATAGACACACACTGCAGGAACTGCACTGACATACACACTGCAGGAACTGCACTGAAAGACACACACTGCAGGAACTGCAATGATAGACACACACTGCAGGAACTGCACTGATAGACACACACTGCAGGAACTGCACTGAAAGACACACACTGCAGGAACTGCAATGATCGACACACACTGCAGGAACTGCACTGACATACACACTGCAGGAACTGCACTGAAAGACAAACACTGCAGGAACTGCAATGATAGACACACACTGCAGGAACTGCACTGAAAGACACACACTGCAGGAACTGCAATGATAGAAACACACTGCACGAACTGCACTGAAAGACACACACTGCAGGAACTGCAATGATAGACACACACTGCAGGAACTGCACTGACAGACACGCACTGCAGGAACTGCACTGATAGACACACACAGCAGGAACTGCACTGGAAGACACACACTGCAGGAACTGCACTGACAGACACACACTGCAGGAACTGCAGTGATAGACACACACTGCAGGAACTGTAATGATAGACACACTCTGCAGGAACTGCACTGGTAGACACACACTGCAGGAACTGAACTGATAGACACACACTGCAGGAACTGCAATGATAGACACACACTGCAGGAACTGCACTGATAGACACACACTGCAGGAACTGCACTGATAGACACGCACTGCAGGAACTGCAATGATAGACACACACTGCAGGAACTGCAATGATAGACACACACTGCAGGAACTGCACTGATAGACACACACTGCAGGAACTGCAATGATTGACGCACACTGCAGGAACTGCACTGATAGACACGCACTGCAGGAACTGCAATGATAGACACACACTGCAGGAACTGCACTGATAGACACACACTGCAGGAACTGCAATGATAGACACACACTGCAGGAACTGCAATGATAGACACACACTGCAGGAACTGCAATGATAGACACGCACTGCAGGAACTGCAATGATAGACACACACTGCAGGAACTGCACTGATAGACACACACTGCAGGAACTGCAAAGATAGACACACACTGCAGGAACTGCACTGACAGACACACACTGCAGGAACTGCACTGATAGACACACACTGCAGGATCTGCAATGATTGACACACACTGCAGGAACTGCACTGATAGACACGCACTGCAGGAAGTGCAATGATAGACACGCACTGCAGGAACTGCAATGATAGACACACACTGCAGGAACTGCACTGATACACTCACACTGCAGGAAATGCACTGATAGACACACACAGCAGGATCTGCACTGATAGACACACATTGCAGGAACTGCACTGACATACACACTGCAGGAACTGCACTGATGGACACACACTGCAGGAACTGCTCTGATAGACACACACTGCAGTAACTGCACTGATACTCACACTGCAGGAAATTCACTGATAGACACACACAGTAGCAACTGCACTGATTCACACACACTTCAGGATCTGCACTGATAGACACACATTGCAGGAACTGCACTGATAGATTCACACTGCAGGAACTGCACTGACATACACACTGCAGTAACTGCACTACATAAACATTGCAGGAAATGCACAGATTGACACACACTTCAGGAAGTGCACTGTTAGACACATACTGCAGGAACTGCACTGATAGACACACACTGCAGGAACTGCACTGATCGACACACACTGCAGGAACTGCACTGACAGACACGCACTGCAGGAACTGCACTGAAAGACACGGACTGCAGGAACTGCTCTGACAGACACACTCTGCAGTAACTGCTCTGATAGACACACATTGCAGGAACTGCAATGACATACACACTGCAGTAACTGCACTACATACACACTGCAGGAAATGCACTGATTGACACACACTTCAGGAAGTGCACTGTTAGACACACACAGCAGGATCTGCACTGAAAGACACACACTGCAGGAACTGCACTGTTAGACACACACTGCAGGAACTGCACTGAAAGACACACACTGCAGGAACTGCACTGATAGACACACACTGCAGGAACTGCAATGATAGACACACACTGCAGGAACTGCACTGAAAGACACACACTGCAGGAATTGCACTGATAGACACACACTGCAGGAACTGCAATGATAGACACACACTGCAGGAACTGCACTGAAAGACACACATTGCAGGAACTGCAATGATAGACACACACTGCAGGAACTGTACTGATAGACACACACTGCAGGAACGGCACTGATAGACACACACTGCAGGAACTGCACTGATAGACACACACTGCAGGAACTGCACTGATAGATACATACTGCAGGAACTGCACTGAAAGACACACACTGCAGGAACTGCACTGATAGACACACACTGCAGGAACTGCACTGATAGATACACACTGCAGGAACTGCACTGAAAGACACACACTGCAGGAACTGCACTGATAGACACACACTGCAGGAAGTGCACTGATAGACACACACTGCAGGAACTGCACTGAAAGACACACACTGCAGGAACTGCACTGAAAGACACACACTGCAGGAACTGCAATGATAGTCACACACTGCAGGAACTGCACTGATAGACACACACTGCAGGAACTGCACTGACATACACACTGCAGGAACTGCACTGAAAGACACACACTGCAGGAACTGCACTGACAGACACGCACTGCAGGAACTGCAATGATAGACACGCACTGCAGGAACTGCACTGAAAGACACACACTGCAGGAACTGCAATGATAGTCACACACTGCAGGAACTGCACTGATAGACACACACTGCAGGAACTGCACTGACATACACACTGCAGGAACTGCACTGAAAGACACACACTGCAGGAACTGCACTGATAGACACACACTGCAGGAACTGCAATGATAGACACACACTGCAGGAACTGCACTGAAAGACACACACTGCAGGAACTGCACTGATAGACACACACTGCAGGAACTGCAATGATAGACACACACTGCAGGAACTGCACTGAAAGACACACATTGCAGGAACTGCAATGATAGACACACACTGCAGGAACTGTACTGATAGACACACACTGCAGGAACGGCACTGATAGACACACACTGCAGGAACTGCACTGATAGACACACACTGCAGGAACTGCACTGAAAGACACACACTGCAGGAACTGCACTGAAAGACACACACTGCAGGAACTGCACTGATAGACACACACTGCAGGAACTGCACTGATAGACACACACTGCAGGAACTGCACTGAAAGACACACACTGCAGGAACTGCACTGAAAGACACACACTGCAGGAACTGCAATGATAGTCACACACTGCAGGAACTGCACTGATAGACACACACTGCAGGAACTGCACTGACATACACACTGCAGGAACTGCACTGAAAGACACACACTGCAGGAACTGCAATGATAGACACACACTGCAGGAACTGCACTGATAGACACACACTGCAGGAACTGCACTGAAAGACACACACTGCAGGAACTGCAATGATCGACACACACTGCAGGAACTGCACTGACATACACACTGCAGGAACTGCACTGAAAGACAAACACTGCAGGAACTGCAATGATAGACACACACTGCAGGAACTGCACTGAAAGACACACACTGCAGGAACTGCAATGATAGAAACACACTGCACGAACTGCACTGAAAGACACACACTGCAGGAACTGCAATGATAGACACACACTGCAGGAACTGCACTGACAGACACGCACTGCAGGAACTGCACTGATAGACACACACAGCAGGAACTGCACTGAAAGACACACACTGCAGGAACTGCACTGACAGACACACACTGCAGGAACTGCAGTGATAGACACACACTGCAGGAACTGTAATGATAGACACACTCTGCAGGAACTGCACTGGTAGACACACACTGCAGGAACTGAACTGATAGACACACACTGCAGGAACTGCAATGATAGACACACACGGCAGGAACTGTACTGATAGACACACACTGCAGCAACTTACCTAATAGACACACATTGCAGGAACTGCACTGACATACACACTGCAGTAACTGCACTGATAGACACACACTGCAGGAACTGCACTGACATACACACTGCAGTAACTGCACTGATAGTCACACACTGCTGGAACTGCACTGATAGACACACACTGCAGCAACTTACCTGATAGACACACATTGCAGGAACTGCACTGACATACACACTGCAGTAACTGCACTGATAGACACACACTGCAGGAACTGCACTGATAGACACACACTGCAGGAACTGCACTGAAAGACACACACTGCAGCAACTGCACTGATAGACACACACTGCAGTAACTGCACTGATAGTCACACACTGCTGGAACTGCACTGATAGACACACACTGCAGCAACTTACCTGATAGACACACATTGCAGGAACTGCACTGACATACACACTGCAGGAACTGCACTGATAGACACACACTGCAGGAACTGCACTGAAAGACACACACTGCAGGAACTGCACTGATAGACACACACTGCAGGAACTGCACTGATAGACACACACTGCAGTAACTGCACTGATAGACACACACTGCAGGAACTGCACTGATAGACACACACTGCAGGAACTGCACTGATAGACACACACTGCAGTAACTGCACTGATAGACGCACACTGCAGGAACTGCTCTGATAGACACACATTGCAGGAACTGCACTGATAGACACACACTGCAGGAACTGCACTGACATACACACTGCAGTAACTGCACTGATAGACGCACACTGCAGGAACTGCACTGACAGACACACACAGCAGGATCTGCACTGATAGACACACACTGCAGGAACTGCACTGATAGACACACTCTGCAGGAACTGCACTGACTGACAGACACACACTGCAGGAACTGCACTGATAGTCACACACTGCAGGAACTGCACTGATAGACACACACTGCAGCAACTTACCTGATAGACACACATTGCAGGAACTGCACTGACATACACACTGCAGTAACTGCACTGATAGACACACACTGCAGGAACTGCACTGACAGACGCACACTGCAGGAACTGCACTGATAGACACACTGCAGGAACTGCACGGATAGACACACACTGCAGGAACTGCACTGAAAGACACACACTGCAGGAACTGCACTGATAGACACACACTGCAGGAACTGCACTGATAGACACACACTGCAGGAACTGCACTGAAAGACACACACTGCAGGAACTGCAATGATAGTCACACACTGCAGGAACTGCACTGATAGACACACACTGCAGGAACTGCACTGACATACACACTGCAGGAACTGCACTGAAAGACACACACTGCAGGAACTGCAATGATAGACACACACTGCAGGAACTGCACTGATAGACACACACTGCAGGAACTGCACTGATAGACACACTGCAGGAACTGCACTGATAGACACACACTGCAGTAACTTCATTGATAGACACACATTGCAGGAACTGCACTGACATACACACTGCAGTAACTGCACTGATAGACACACACTGCAGGAACTGCACTGATAGACACACTGCAGGAACTGCACTGATAGACACACACTGCAGGAACTGCACTGATAGACAAAAACTGCAGGAACTGCACTGATAGACACACACTGCAGTAACTGCACTGATAGACACACACTGCAGGAACTGCAGTGACATACACACTGCAGTAACTGCACTGATAGACACACACTGCAGGAACTGCACTGACAGACAAACACTGCAGGAACTGTACTGATAGACACACACTGCAGGAACTGCACTGATAGACACACTGCAGGAACTGCACGGATAGACACACACTGCAGGAACTGCACTGACATACACACTGCAGTAACTGCACTGATAGTCACACACTGCAGGAACTGCACTGATAGACACACACTGCAGCAACTTACCTGATAGACACACATTGCAGGAACTGCACTGACATACACACTGCAGTAACTGCACTGATAGACACACACTGCAGGAACTGCACTGACAGACGCACACTGCAGGAACTGCACTGATAGACACACTGCAGGAACTGCACGGATAGACACACACTGCAGGAACTGCAGTGACATACACACTGCAGTAACTGCACTGATAGACACACACTGCAGGAACTGAACTGATAGACACACACTGCAGGAACTGCACTGACAGACACACACTGCAAGAACTGCACTGATAGACACACACTGCAGGAACTGCAATGATAGACACACACTGCAGGAACTGCAATGATAGACACACACTGCAGGAACTGCAATGATAGACACGCACTGCAGGAACTGCACTGACAGACACACACTGCAAGAACTGCACTGATAGACACACACTGCAGGAACTGCAATGATAGACACACACTGCAGGAACTGCAATGATAGACAAACACTGCAGGAACTGCACTGATAGACACACAAGGCAGGAACTGCAATGATAGACACACTCTGCAGGAACTGCACTGATAGACACACACTGCAGGAACTGCACTGATCGACACAGACTGCAGGAACTGCACTGACAGACACACACTGCAGGAACTGCAATGATAGACACACTCTGCAGGAACTGCACTGACAGACACACACTGCAGGAACTGTACTGATAGACACACACTGCAGGAACTGCACTGATAGACACACTCTGCTGGAACTGCACTGATCGACACACACTGCAGGAACTGCACTGACAGACACACACTGCAGGATCTGCAATGATAGACACACACTGCAGGAACTGCAATGATAGACACACACTGCAGGAACTGCAATGATAGACACACACTGCAGGAACTGCAATGATAGACACACACTGCAGAAACTGCAATGATAGACAAACACTGCAGGAACTGCACTGATAGACACACACAGCAGGAACTGCAATGATAGACACACTCTGCAGGAACTGCACTGATAGACACACACTGCAGGAACTGCACTGATCGACACAGACTGCAGGAACTGCACTGACAGACACACACTGCAGGAACTGCAATGATAGACACACTCTGCAGGAACTGCACTGATAGACACACACTGCAGGAACTGTACTGATAGACACACACTGCAGGAACTGCACTGATAGACACACAGTGCAGGAACTGCACTGAAAGACACACACTGCAGGAACTGCACTGATAGACACACACTGCAGGAACTGCACTGATAGATACACACTGCAGGAACTGCACTGAAAGACACACACTGCAGGAACTGCACTGATAGACACACACTGCAGGAACTGCACTGATAGACACACACTGCAGGAACTGCACTGAAAGACACACACTGCAGGAACTGCACTGAAAGACACACACTGCAGGAACTGCAATGATAGTCACACACTGCAGGAACTGCACTGATAGACACACACTGCAGGAACTGCACTGACATACACACTGCAGGAACTGCACTGAAAGACACACACTGCAGGAACTGCAATGATAGACACACACTGCAGGAACTGCACTGATAGACACACACTGCAGGAACTGCACTGAAAGACACACACTGCAGGAACTGCAATGATCGACACACACTGCAGGAACTGCACTGACATACACACTGCAGGAACTGCACTGAAAGACAAACACTGCAGGAACTGCAATGATAGACACACACTGCAGGAACTGCACTGAAAGACACACACTGCAGGAACTGCAATGATAGACACACACTGCACGAACTGCACTGAAAGACACACACTGCAGGAACTGCAATGATAGACACACACTGCAGGAACTGCACTGACAGACACGCACTGCAGGAACTGCACTGATAGACACACACAGCAGGAACTGCACTGAAAGACACACACTGCAGGAACTGCACTGACAGACACACACTGCAGGAACTGCAGTGATAGACACACACTGCAGGAACTGCACTGAAAGACACACACTGCGGGAACTGTAATGATAGACACGCACTGCAGGAATTGCACTGATAGACACACTCTGCAGGAACTGCACTGACAGACACACACTGCAGGAACTGCACTGAAAGACACACACTGCAGGAACTGCAATGATAGACACACACTGCAGGAACTGCACTGAAAGACACACATTGCAGGAACTGCAATGATAGACACACACTGCAGGAACTGTACTGATAGACACACACTGCAGGAACTGCACTGACAGACACGCACTGCAGGAACTGCAATGATAGACACGCACTGCAGGAACTGCACTGAAAGACACACACTGCAGGAACTGCAATGATAGTCACACACTGCAGGAACTGCACTGATAGACACACACTGCAGGAACTGCACTGACATACACACTGCAGGAACTGCACTGAAAGACACACACTGCAGGAACTGCACTGATAGACACACACTGCAGGAACTGCAATGATAGACACACACTGCAGGAACTGCACTGAAAGACACACACTGCAGGAACTGCACTGATAGACACACACTGCAGGAACTGCAATGATAGACACACACTGCAGGAACTGCACTGAAAGACACACATTGCAGGAACTGCAATGATAGACACACACTGCAGGAACTGTACTGATAGACACACACTGCAGGAACGGCACTGATAGACACACACTGCAGGAACTGCACTGATAGACACACACTGCAGGAACTGCACTGATAGATACATACTGCAGGAACTGCACTGAAAGACACACACTGCAGGAACTGCACTGATAGACACACACTGCAGGAACTGCACTGATAGATACACACTGCAGGAACTGCACTGAAAGACACACACTGCAGGAACTGCACTGATAGACACACACTGCAGGAACTGCACTGATAGACACACACTGCAGGAACTGCACTGAAAGACACACACTGCAGGAACTGCACTGAAAGACACACACTGCAGGAACTGCAATGATAGTCACACACTGCAGGAACTGCACTGATAGACACACACTGCAGGAACTGCACTGACATACACACTGCAGGAACTGCACTGAAAGACACACACTGCAGGAACTGCAATGATAGACACACACTGCAGGAACTGCACTGATAGACACACACTGCAGGAACTGCACTGAAAGACACACACTGCAGGAACTGCAATGATCGACACACACTGCAGGAACTGCACTGACATACACACTGCAGGAACTGCACTGAAAGACAAACACTGCAGGAACTGCAATGATAGACACACACTGCAGGAACTGCACTGAAAGACACACACTGCAGGAACTGCAATGATAGAAACACACTGCACGAACTGCACTGAAAGACACACACTGCAGGAACTGCAATGATAGACACACACTGCAGGAACTGCACTGACAGACACGCACTGCAGGAACTGCACTGATAGACACACACAGCAGGAACTGCACTGGAAGACACACACTGCAGGAACTGCACTGACAGACACACACTGCAGGAACTGCAGTGATAGACACACACTGCAGGAACTGTAATGATAGACACACTCTGCAGGAACTGCACTGGTAGACACACACTGCAGGAACTGAACTGATAGACACACACTGCAGGAACTGCAATGATAGACACACACTGCAGGAACTGCACTGATAGACACACACTGCAGGAACTGCACTGATAGACACGCACTGCAGGAACTGCAATGATAGACACACACTGCAGGAACTGCAATGATAGACACACACTGCAGGAACTGCACTGATAGACACACACTGCAGGAACTGCAATGATTGACGCACACTGCAGGAACTGCACTGATAGACACGCACTGCAGGAACTGCAATGATAGACACACACTGCAGGAACTGCACTGATAGACACACACTGCAGGAACTGCAATGATAGACACACACTGCAGGAACTGCAATGATAGACACACACTGCAGGAACTGCAATGATAGACACGCACTGCAGGAACTGCAATGATAGACACACACTGCAGGAACTGCACTGATAGACACACACTGCAGGAACTGCAAAGATAGACACACACTGCAGGAACTGCACTGACAGACACACACTGCAGGAACTGCACTGATAGACACACACTGCAGGATCTGCAATGATTGACACACACTGCAGGAACTGCACTGATAGACACGCACTGCAGGAAGTGCAATGATAGACACGCACTGCAGGAACTGCAATGATAGACACACACTGCAGGAACTGCACTGATACACTCACACTGCAGGAAATGCACTGATAGACACACACAGCAGGATCTGCACTGATAGACACACATTGCAGGAACTGCACTGACATACACACTGCAGGAACTGCACTGATGGACACACACTGCAGGAACTGCTCTGATAGACACACACTGCAGTAACTGCACTGATACTCACACTGCAGGAAATTCACTGATAGACACACACAGTAGCAACTGCACTGATTCACACACACTTCAGGATCTGCACTGATAGACACACATTGCAGGAACTGCACTGATAGATTCACACTGCAGGAACTGCACTGACATACACACTGCAGTAACTGCACTACATAAACATTGCAGGAAATGCACAGATTGACACACACTTCAGGAAGTGCACTGTTAGACACATACTGCAGGAACTGCACTGATAGACACACACTGCAGGAACTGCACTGATCGACACACACTGCAGGAACTGCACTGACAGACACGCACTGCAGGAACTGCACTGAAAGACACGGACTGCAGGAACTGCTCTGACAGACACACTCTGCAGTAACTGCTCTGATAGACACACATTGCAGGAACTGCAATGACATACACACTGCAGTAACTGCACTACATACACACTGCAGGAAATGCACTGATTGACACACACTTCAGGAAGTGCACTGTTAGACACACACAGCAGGATCTGCACTGAAAGACACACACTGCAGGAACTGCACTGTTAGACACACACTGCAGGAACTGCACTGAAAGACACACACTGCAGGAACTGCACTGATAGACACACACTGCAGGAACTGCAATGATAGACACACACTGCAGGAACTGCACTGAAAGACACACACTGCAGGAATTGCACTGATAGACACACACTGCAGGAACTGCAATGATAGACACACACTGCAGGAACTGCACTGAAAGACACACATTGCAGGAACTGCAATGATAGACACACACTGCAGGAACTGTACTGATAGACACACACTGCAGGAACGGCACTGATAGACACACACTGCAGGAACTGCACTGATAGACACACACTGCAGGAACTGCACTGATAGATACATACTGCAGGAACTGCACTGAAAGACACACACTGCAGGAACTGCACTGATAGACACACACTGCAGGAACTGCACTGATAGATACACACTGCAGGAACTGCACTGAAAGACACACACTGCAGGAACTGCACTGATAGACACACACTGCAGGAAGTGCACTGATAGACACACACTGCAGGAACTGCACTGAAAGACACACACTGCAGGAACTGCACTGAAAGACACACACTGCAGGAACTGCAATGATAGTCACACACTGCAGGAACTGCACTGATAGACACACACTGCAGGAACTGCACTGACATACACACTGCAGGAACTGCACTGAAAGACACACACTGCAGGAACTGCACTGACAGACACGCACTGCAGGAACTGCAATGATAGACACGCACTGCAGGAACTGCACTGAAAGACACACACTGCAGGAACTGCAATGATAGTCACACACTGCAGGAACTGCACTGATAGACACACACTGCAGGAACTGCACTGACATACACACTGCAGGAACTGCACTGAAAGACACACACTGCAGGAACTGCACTGATAGACACACACTGCAGGAACTGCAATGATAGACACACACTGCAGGAACTGCACTGAAAGACACACACTGCAGGAACTGCACTGATAGACACACACTGCAGGAACTGCAATGATAGACACACACTGCAGGAACTGCACTGAAAGACACACATTGCAGGAACTGCAATGATAGACACACACTGCAGGAACTGTACTGATAGACACACACTGCAGGAACGGCACTGATAGACACACACTGCAGGAACTGCACTGATAGACACACACTGCAGGAACTGCACTGAAAGACACACACTGCAGGAACTGCACTGAAAGACACACACTGCAGGAACTGCACTGATAGACACACACTGCAGGAACTGCACTGATAGACACACACTGCAGGAACTGCACTGAAAGACACACACTGCAGGAACTGCACTGAAAGACACACACTGCAGGAACTGCAATGATAGTCACACACTGCAGGAACTGCACTGATAGACACACACTGCAGGAACTGCACTGACATACACACTGCAGGAACTGCACTGAAAGACACACACTGCAGGAACTGCAATGATAGACACACACTGCAGGAACTGCACTGATAGACACACACTGCAGGAACTGCACTGAAAGACACACACTGCAGGAACTGCAATGATCGACACACACTGCAGGAACTGCACTGACATACACACTGCAGGAACTGCACTGAAAGACAAACACTGCAGGAACTGCAATGATAGACACACACTGCAGGAACTGCACTGAAAGACACACACTGCAGGAACTGCAATGATAGAAACACACTGCACGAACTGCACTGAAAGACACACACTGCAGGAACTGCAATGATAGACACACACTGCAGGAACTGCACTGACAGACACGCACTGCAGGAACTGCACTGATAGACACACACAGCAGGAACTGCACTGAAAGACACACACTGCAGGAACTGCACTGACAGACACACACTGCAGGAACTGCAGTGATAGACACACACTGCAGGAACTGTAATGATAGACACACTCTGCAGGAACTGCACTGGTAGACACACACTGCAGGAACTGAACTGATAGACACACACTGCAGGAACTGCAATGATAGACACACACTGCAGGAACTGCACTGATAGACACACACTGCAGGAACTGCACTGATAGACACGCACTGCAGGAACTGCAATGATAGACACACACTGCAGGAACTGCAATGATAGACACACACTGCAGGAACTGCACTGATAGACACACACTGCAGGAACTGCAATGATTGACACACACTGCAGGAACTGCACTGATAGACACACACTGCAGGAACTGCAATGATAGACACACACTGCAGGAACTGCACTGATAGACACACACTGCAGGAACTGCAATGATAGACACACACTGCAGGAACTGCAATGATAGACACACACTGCAGGAACTGCAATGATAGACACGCACTGCAGGAACTGCAATGATAGACACACACTGCAGGAACTGCACTGATAGACACACACTGCAGGAACTGCAAAGATAGACACACACTGCAGGAACTGCACTGACAGACACACACTGCAGGAACTGCACTGATAGACACACACTGCAGGATCTGCAATGATTGACACACACTGCAGGAACTGCACTGATAGACACGCACTGCAGGAAGTGCAATGATAGACACGCACTGCAGGAACTGCAATGATAGACACACACTGCAGGAACTGCACTGATACACTCACACTGCAGGAAATGCACTGATAGACACACACAGCAGGATCTGCACTGATAGACACACATTGCAGGAACTGCACTGACATACACACTGCAGGAACTGCACTGATGGACACACACTGCAGGAACTGCTCTGATAGACACACACTGCAGTAACTGCACTGATACTCACACTGCAGGAAATTCACTGATAGACACACACAGTAGCAACTGCACTGATTCACACACACTTCAGGATCTGCACTGATAGACACACATTGCAGGAACTGCACTGATAGATTCACACTGCGGGAAATGCACTGACATACACACTGCAGTAACTGCACTACATAAACACTGCAGGAAATGCACAGATTGACACACACTTCAGGAAGTGCACTGTTAGACACACACTGCAGGAACTGCACTGATCGACACACACTGCAGGAACTGCACTGACAGACACGCACTGCAGGAACTGCACTGAAAGATACGGACTGCAGGAACTGCTCTGACAGACACACTCTGCAGTAACTGCTCTGATAGACACACATTGCAGGAACTGCAATGACATACACACTGCAGTAACTGCACTACATACACACTGCAGGAAATGCACTGATTGACACACACTTCAGGAAGTGCACTGTTAGACACACACAGCAGGATCTGCACTGAAAGACACACACTGCAGGAACTGCACTGTTAGACACACACTGCAGGAACTGCACTGAAAGACACACACTGCAGGAACTGCACTGATAGACACACACTGCAGGAACTGCAATGATAGACACACACTGCAGGAACTGCACTGAAAGACACACACTGCAGGAACTGCACTGATAGACACACACTGCAGGAACTGCAATGATAGACACACACTGCAGGAACTGCACTGAAAGACACACATTGCAGGAACTGCAATGATAGACACACACTGCAGGAACTGTACTGATAGACACACACTGCAGGAACGGCACTGATAGACACACACTGCAGGAACTGCACTGATAGACACACACTGCAGGAACTGCACTGATAGATACATACTGCAGGAACTGCACTGAAAGACACACACTGCAGAAACTGCACTGATAGACACACACTGCAGGAACTGCACTGATAGATACACACTGCAGGAACTGCACTGAAAGACACACACTGCAGGAACTGCACTGATAGACACACACTGCAGGAACTGCACTGATAGACACACACTGCAGGAACTGCACTGAAAGACACACACTGCAGGAACTGCAATGATAGTCACACACTGCAGGAACTGCACTGATAGACACACACTGCAGGAACTGCACTGACATACACACTGCAGGAACTGCACTGAAAGACACACACTGCAGGAACTGCAATGATAGACACACACTGCAGGAACTGCACTGATAGACACACACTGCAGGAACTGCACTGAAAGACACACACTGCAGGAACTGCAATGATCGACACACACTGCAGGAACTGCACTGACATACACACTGCAGGAACTGCACTGAAAGACAAACACTGCAGGAACTGCAATGATAGACACACACTGCAGGAACTGCACTGAAAGACACACACTGCAGGAACTGCAATGATAGAAACACACTGCACGAACTGCACTGAAAGACACACACTGCAGGAACTGCAATGATAGACACACACTGCAGGAACTGCACTGACAGACACGCACTGCAGGAACTGCACTGATAGACACACACAGCAGGAACTGCACTGAAAGACACACACTGCAGGAACTGCACTGACAGACACACACTGCAGGAACTGCAGTGATAGACACACACTGCAGGAACTGTAATGATAGACACACTCTGCAGGAACTGCACTGGTAGACACACACTGCAGGAACTGAACTGATAGACACACACTGCAGGAACTGCAATGATAGACACACACTGCAGGAACTGCACTGATAGACACACACTGCAGGAACTGCACTGATAGACACGCACTGCAGGAACTGCAATGATAGACACACACTGCAGGAACTGCAATGATAGACACACACTGCAGGAACTGCACTGATAGACACACACTGCAGGAACTGCAATGATTGACACACACTGCAGGAACTGCACTGATAGACACGCACTGCAGGAACTGCAATGATAGACACACACTGCAGGAACTGCACTGATAGACACACACTGCAGGAACTGCAATGATAGACACACACTGCAGGAACTGCAATGATAGACACACACTGCAGGAACTGCAATGATAGACACGCACTGCAGGAACTGCAATGATAGACACACACTGCAGGAACTGCACTGATAGACACACACTGCAGGAACTGCACTGACAGACACACACTGCAGGAACTGCACTGACAGACACACACTGCAGGAACTGCACTGATAGACACACACTGCAGGATCTGCAATGATTGACACACACTGCAGGAACTGCACTGATAGACACGCACTGCAGGAAGTGCAATGATAGACACGCACTGCAGGAACTGCAATGATAGACACACACTGCAGGAACTGCACTGATACACTCACACTGCAGGAAATGCACTGATAGACACACACAGCAGGATCTGCACTGATAGACACACATTGCAGGAACTGCACTGACATACACACTGCAGGAACTGCACTGATGGACACACACTGCAGGAACTGCTCTGATAGACACACACTGCAGTAACTGCACTGATACTCACACTGCAGGAAATTCACTGATAGACACACACAGTAGCAACTGCACTGATTCACACACACTTCAGGATCTGCACTGATAGACACACATTGCAGGAACTGCACTGATAGATTCACACTGCGGGAACTGCACTGACATACACACTGCAGTAACTGCACTACATAAACACTGCAGGAAATGCACAGATTGACACACACTTCAGGAAGTGCACTGTTAGACACATACTGCAGGAACTGCACTGATAGACACACACTGCAGGAACTGCACTGATCGACACACACTGCAGGAACTGCACTGACAGACACGCACTGCAGGAACTGCACTGAAAGACACGGACTGCAGGAACTGCTCTGACAGACACACTCTGCAGTAACTGCTCTGATAGACACACATTGCTGTAACTGCAATGACATACACACTGCAGTAACTGCACTACATACACACTGCAGGAAATGCACTGATTGACACACACTTCAGGAAGTGCACTGTTAGACACACACAGCAGGATCTGCACTGATAGACACACAGCAGGAACTGCACTGATAGACACACACTGCAGGAACTGCACTGATAGACACACTCTGCAGGAACTACACTGATCGACACACACTGCAGGAACTGCACTGATAGACACAGACTGCAGGAACTGCTCTGATCGACACACACTGCAGGAACTGCACTGATCGACACACACTGCAGGAACTGCACTGAAAGACACGCAATGCAGGAACTGCAATGATAGACACACACTGCAGGAACTGCACTGACAGACACACACTGCAGGAACTGCAATGATAGACACACTCTGCAGGAACTGCACTGACAGACACGCACTGCAGGAACTGCACTGAAAGACACACACTGCAGGAACTGCAATGATACACACACTCTGCAGGAACTGCACTGATCGACACACACTGCAGGAATTGCACTGATAGACACACACTGCAGGAACTGGACTCATAGACACGCACTGCAGGAACTGCAATGATAGACACACACTGCAGGAACTGCACTGAAAGACACGCACTGCAGGAACTGCAATGATAGACACACTCTGCAGGAACTGCACTGACAGACACGCACTGCAGGAACTGCACTGAAAGACACACACTGCAGGAACTGTACTGAAAGACACACAGTGCAGGAACTGCAATGATAGACACACACTGCAGGAACTGCACTGACAGACACGCACTGCAGGAACTGCACTGATCGACACACACTGCAGGAACTGCACTGAAAGACACGCACTGCAGGAACTGCACTGAAAGACACACACTGCAGGAACTGCAATGATAGACACACTCTGCAGGAACTGCACTGACAGACACACACTGCAGGAACTGCAATGATAGACACACACTGCAGGGACTGCACTGATAGACACACACTGCAGGAACTGCACTGACAGACACACACTGCAGGAACTGCACTGACAGACACACACTGCAGGAACTGCAATGATAGACACACACTGCAGGAACTGCAATGATAGACACACTCTGCAGGAACTGCACTGGTAGACACACACTGCAGGAACTGAACTGATAGACACACACTGCAGGAACTGCAATGATAGACACACACTGCAGGAATTGCAATGATAGACACGCACTGCAGGAACTGCACTGACAGACACGCACAGCAGGAACTGCACTGAGAGACACACACTGCAGGAACTGCAATGATAGACACACACTGCAGGAACTGCACAGGTAGACACACACTGCAGGAACTGAACTGGTAGACACACACTGCAGGAACTGAACTGATAGACACACACTGCAGGAACTGCACTGACAGACACACACTGCAAGAACTGCACTGATAGACACACACTGCAGGAACTGCAATGATAGACACACACTGCAGGAACTGCAATGATAGACACACACTGCAGGAACTGCAATGATAGACACGCACTGCAGGAACTGCACTGACAGACACACACTGCAAGAACTGCACTGATAGACACACACTGCAGGAACTGCAATGATAGACACACACTGCAGAAACTGCAATGATAGACAAACACTGCAGGAACTGCACTGATAGACACACACAGCAGGAACTGCAATGATAGACACACACTGCAGGAACTGCACTGATCGACACAGACTGCAGGAACTGCACTGACAGACACACACTGCAGGAACTGCAATGATAGACACACTCTGCAGGAACTGCACTGATAGACACACACTGCAGGAACTGTACTGATAGACACACACTGCAGGAACTGCACTGATAGACACACAGTGCAGGAACTGCACTGAAAGACAAACACTGCAGGAACTGCACTGATAGACACACTCTGCAGGAACTGCACTGATAGACACACACTGCAGGAACTGCACTGATCGACACACACTGCAGGAACTGCAATGAAAGACACACACTGCAGGAACTGCAATGATAGACACACACTGCAGGAACTGCAATGATAGACACACACTGCAGGAACTGCAATGATAGACAAACACTGCAGGAACTGCACTGATAGACACACACAGCAGGAACTGCAATGATAGACACACACTGCAGGAACTGCACTGACATACACACTGCAGGAACTGCACTGAAAGACAAACACTGCAGGAACTGCAATGATAGACACACACTGCAGGAACTGCAATGATAGACACACTCTGCAGGAACTGCACTGATAGACAGACACTGCAGGAACTGTACTGATAGACACACACTGCAGGAACTGCACTGATAGACACACAGTGCAGGAACTGCACTGAAAGACAAACACTGCAGGAACTGCACTGATAGACACACACTGCAGGAACTGCACTGATAGACACACACTGCAGGAACTGCACTGATAGATACACACTGCAGGAACTGCACTGAAAGACACACACTGCAGGAACTGCACTGATAGACACACACTGCAGGAACTGCACTGATAGACACACACTGCAGGAACTGCACTGAAAGACACACACTGCAGGAACTGCACTGAAAGACACACACTGCAGGAACTGCAATGATAGTCACACACTGCAGGAACTGCACTGATAGACACACACTGCAGGAACTGCACTGACATACACACTGCAGGAACTGCACTGAAAGACACACACTGCAGGAACTGCAATGATAGACACACACTGCAGGAACTGCACTGATAGACACACACTGCAGGAACTGCACTGAAAGACACACACTGTAGGAACTGCAATGATCGACACACACTGCAGGAACTGCACTGACATACACACTGCAGGAACTGCACTGAAAGACAAACACTGCAGGAACTGCAATGATAGACACACACTGCAGGAACTGCACTGAAAGACACACACTGCAGGAACTGCAATGATAGACACACACTGCACGAACTGCACTGAAAGACACACACTGCAGGAACTGCAATGATAGACACACACTGCAGGAACTGCACTGACAGACACGCACTGCAGGAACTGCACTGATAGACACACACAGCAGGAACTGCACTGAAAGACACACACTGCAGGAACTGCACTGACAGACACACACTGCAGGAACTGCAGTGATAGACACACACTGCAGGAACTGCACTGAAAGACACACACTGCGGGAACTGCACTGACAGACACACACTGCAGGAACTGCACTGAAAGACACACACTGCAGGAACTGCAATGATAGACACACACTGCAGGAACTGCACTGAAAGACACACATTGCAGGAACTGCAATGATAGACACACACTGCAGGAACTGTACTGATAGACACACACTGCAGGAACTGCACTGATAGACACACACTGCAGGAACTGCACTGATAGACACACACTGCAGGAACTGCACTGATAGATACACACTGCAGGAACTGCAATGATCGACACACACTGCAGGAACTGCACTGACATACACACACTGCAGGAATGCACTGAAAGACAAACACTGCAGGAACTGCAATGATAGACACACACTGCAGGAACTGCAATGATAGACACACACTGCACGAACTGCACTGAAAGACACACACTGCAGGAACTGCAATGATAGACACACACTGCAGGAACTGCACTGACAGACACGCACTGCAGGAACTGCAATGATAGACACACTCTGCAGGAACTGCACTGAAAGACACACACTGCAGGAACTGCAATGATAGTCACACACTGCAGGAACTGCACTGATAGACACACACTGCAGGAACTGCACTGACATACACACTGCAGGAACTGCACTGAAAGACACACACTGCAGGAACTGCACTGATAGACACACACTGCAGGAACTGCAATGATAGACACACACTGCAGGAACTGCACTGAAAGACACACACTGCAGGAACTGCACTGATAGACACACACTGCAGGAACTGCAATGATAGACACACACTGCAGGAACTGCACTGATAGACACACACTGCAGGAACTGCACTGATAGACACACACTGCAGGAACTGCACTGATAGATACACACTGCAGGAACTGCAATGATCGACACACACTGCAGGAACTGCACTGACATACACACACTGCAGGAACTGCACTGAAAGACACACACTGCAGGAACTGCACTGAAAGACACACACTGCAGGAACTGCAATGATAGACACACACTGCACGAACTGCACTGAAAGACACACACTGCAGGAACTGCAATGATAGACACACACTGCAGGAACTGCACTGACAGACACGCTCTGCAGGAACTGCAATGATAGACACGCACTGCAGGAACTGCACTGAAAGACACACACTGCAGGAACTGCAATGATAGTCACACACTGCAGGAACTGCACTGATAGACACACACTGCAGGAACTGCACTGACATACACACTGCAGGAACTGCACTGAAAGACACACACTGCAGGAACTGCACTAATAGACACACACTGCAGGAACTGCAATGATAGACACACACTGCAGGAACTGCACTGAAAGACACACACTGCAGGAACTGCACTGATAGACACACACTGCAGGAACTGCAATGATAGACTCACACTGCAGGAACTGCACTGAAAGACACACACTGCAGGAACTGCACTGATAGACACACACTGCAGGAACTGCAATGATAGACACACACTGCAGGAACTGCACTGAAAGACACACATTGCAGGAACTGCAATGATAGACACACACTGCAGGAACTGTACTGACAGACACACACTGCAGGAACTGCACTGATAGACACACACTGCAGGAACTGCACTGATAGACACACACTGCAGGAACTGCACTGATAGATACACACTGCAGGAACTGCACTGAAAGACACACACTGCAGGAACTGCACTGATAGACACACACTGCAGGAACTGCACTGATAGACACACACTGCAGGAACTGCACTGAAAAACACACACTGCAGGAACTGCACTGAAAGACAAACACTGCAGGAACTGCAATGATAGTCACACACTGCAGGAACTGCACTGATAGACACACACTGCAGGAACTGCACTGACATACACACTGCAGGAACTGCACTGAAAGACACACACTGCAGGAACTGCAATGATAGACACACACTGCAGGAACTGTAATGAAAGACACACACTGCAGGAACTGCAATGATAGACACACACTGCAGGAACTGTACTGAAAGACACACACTGCAGGAACTGCACTGATAGACACACACTGCAGGAACTGCACTGATAGACACACACTGCAGGAACTGCAATGATAGACACACACTGCAGGAACTGCACTGAAAGACACACATTGCAGGAACTGCAATGATAGACACACACTGCAGGAACTGTACTGATAGACACACACTGCAGGAACTGCACTGATAGACACACACTGCAGGAACTGCACTGATAGACACACACTGCAGGAACTGCACTGATAGACACACACTGCAGGAACTGCACTGATAGATACACACTGCAGGAACTGCACTGAAAGACACACACTGCAGGAACTGCACTGATAGACACACACTGCAGGAACTGCACTGATAGATACACACTGCAGGAAATGCACTGAAAGACACACACTGCAGGAACTGCACTGATAGACACACACTGCAGGAACTGCACTGATAGACACACACTGCCGGAACTGCACTGAAAGACACACACTGCAGGAACTGCACTGAAAGACACACGCTGCAGGAACTGCAATGATAGTCACACACTGCAGGAACTGCACTGATAGACACACACTGCAGGAACTGCACTGACATACACACTGCAGGAACTGCACTGAAAGACACACACTGCAGGAACTGCGATGATAGACACACACTGCAGGAACTGCAATGATAGACACACACTGCAGGAACTGCACTGATAGACACACACTGCAGGAACTGCACTGAAAGACACACACTGCAGGAACTGCAATGATCGACACACACTGCAGGAACTGCACTGACATACACACTGCAGGAACTGCACTGAAAGACAAACACTGCAGGAACTGCAATGATAGACACACACTGCAGGAACTGCACTGAAAGACACACACTGCAGGAACTGCAATGATAGAAACACACTGCACGAACTGCACTGAAAGACACACACTGCAGGAACTGCACTGACAGACACGCACTGCAGGAACTGCACTGATAGACACACACAGCAGGAACTGCACTGAAAGACACACACTGCAGGAACTGCACTGACAGACACACACTGCAGGAACTGCAGTGATAGACACACACTGCAGGAACTGTAATGAAAGACACACACTGCGGGAACTGTAATGATAGACACGCACTGCAGGAACTGCAATGATAGACACACTCTGCAGGAACTGCACTGACAGACACACACTGCAGGAACTGCACTGATAGACACACACTGCAGGAACTGCACTGAAAGACACACACTGCAGGAACTGCACTGAAAGACACACACTGCAGGAACTGCAATGATATTCACACACTGCAGGAACTGCACTGATAGACACACACTGCAGGAACTGCACTGACACACACACTGCAGGAACTGCACTGAAAGACACACACTGCAGGAACTGCAATGATAGACACACACTGCAGGAACTGCACTGAAAGACACACACTGCAGGAACTGCACTGAAAGACACACACTGCAGGAACTGCAATGATATTCACACACTGCAGGAACTGCACTGATAGACACACACTGCAGGAACTGCACTGACACACACACTGCAGGAACTGCACTGAAAGACACACACTGCAGGAACTGCAATGATAGACACACACTGCAGGAACTGCACTGATAGACACACACTGCAGGAACTGCACTGAAAGACACACACTGCAGGAACTGCAATGATCGACACACACTGCAGGAACTGCACTGACATACACACTGCAGGAACTGCACTGAAAGACAAACACTGCAGGAACTGCAATGATAGACACACACTGCAGGAACTGCACTGAAAGACACACACTGCAGGAACTGCAATGATAGACACACACTGCACGAACTGCACTGAAAGACACACACTGCAGGAACTGCAATGATAGACACACACTGCAGGAACTGCACTGATAGACACGCACTGCAGGAACTGCAATGATAGACACGCACTGCAGGAACTGCACTGAAAGACACACACTGCAGGAACTGCAATGATAGTCACACACTGCAGGAACTGCACTGATAGACACACACTGCAGGAACTGCACTGACATACACACTGCAGGAACTGCACTGAAATACACACTGCAGGAACTGCACTGATAGACACACACTGCAGGAACTGCAATGATAGACTCACACTGCAGGAACTGCACTGAAAGACACACACTGCAGGAACTGCACTGATAGACACACACTGCAGGAACTGCAATGATAGACACACACTGCAGGAACTGCACTGAAAGACACACATTGCAGGAACTGCAATGATAGACACACACTGCAGGAACTGTACTGACAGACACACACTGCAGGAACTGCACTGATAGACACACACTGCAGGAACTGCACTGATAGACACACACTGCAGGAACTGCACTGATAGATACACACTGCAGGAACTGCACTGAAAGACACACACTGCAGGAACTGCACTGATAGACACACACTGCAGGAACTGCACTGATAGACACACACTGCAGGAACTGCACTGAAAAACACACACTGCAGGAACTGCACTGAAAGACAAACACTGCAGGAACTGCAATGATAGTCACACACTGCAGGAACTGCACTGATAGACACACACTGCAGGAACTGCACTGACATACACACTGCAGGAACTGCACTGAAAGACACACACTGCAGGAACTGCAATGATAGACACACACTGCAGGAACTGTAATGAAAGACACACACTGCAGGAACTGCAATGATAGACACACACTGCAGGAACTGTACTGAAAGACACACACTGCAGGAACTGCACTGATAGACACACACTGCAGGAACTGCACTGATAGACACACACTGCAGGAACTGCAATGATAGACACACACTGCAGGAACTGCACTGAAAGACACACATTGCAGGAACTGCAATGATAGACACACACTGCAGGAACTGTACTGATAGACACACACTGCAGGAACTGCACTGATAGACACACACTGCAGGAACTGCACTGATAGACACACACTGCAGGAACTGCACTGATAGACACACACTGCAGGAACTGCACTGATAGATACACACTGCAGGAACTGCACTGAAAGACACACACTGCAGGAACTGCACTGATAGACACACACTGCAGGAACTGCACTGATAGATACACACTGCAGGAAATGCACTGAAAGACACACACTGCAGGAACTGCACTGATAGACACACACTGCAGGAACTGCACTGATAGACACACACTGCCGGAACTGCACTGAAAGACACACACTGCAGGAACTGCACTGAAAGACACACGCTGCAGGAACTGCAATGATAGTCACACACTGCAGGAACTGCACTGATAGACACACACTGCAGGAACTGCACTGACATACACACTGCAGGAACTGCACTGAAAGACACACACTGCAGGAACTGCAATGATAGACACACACTGCAGGAACTGCAATGATAGACACACACTGCAGGAACTGCACTGATAGACACACACTGCAGGAACTGCACTGAAAGACACACACTGCAGGAACTGCAATGATCGACACACACTGCAGGAACTGCACTGACATACACACTGCAGGAACTGCACTGAAAGACAAACACTGCAGGAACTGCAATGATAGACACACACTGCAGGAACTGCACTGAAAGACACACACTGCAGGAACTGCAATGATAGAAACACACTGCACGAACTGCACTGAAAGACACACACTGCAGGAACTGCACTGACAGACACGCACTGCAGGAACTGCACTGATAGACACACACAGCAGGAACTGCACTGAAAGACACACACTGCAGGAACTGCACTGACAGACACACACTGCAGGAACTGCAGTGATAGACACACACTGCAGGAACTGTAATGAAAGACACACACTGCGGGAACTGTAATGATAGACACGCACTGCAGGAACTGCACTGATAGACACACTCTGCAGGAACTGCACTGACAGACACACACTGCAGGAACTGCACTGATAGACACACACTTCAGGAAGTGCACTGTTAGACACACACTGCAGGAACTGCACTGAAAGACACACACTGCAGGAACTGCAATGATATTCACACACTGCAGGAACTGCACTGATAGACACACACTGCAGGAACTGCACTGACACACACACTGCAGGAACTGCACTGAAAGACACACACTGCAGGAACTGCAATGATAGACACACACTGCAGGAACTGCACTGATAGACACACACTGCAGGAACTGCACTGAAAGACACACACTGCAGGAACTGCAATGATCGACACACACTGCAGGAACTGCACTGACATACACACTGCAGGAACTGCACTGAAAGACAAACACTGCAGGAACTGCAATGATAGACACACACTGCAGGAACTGCACTGAAAGACACACACTGCAGGAACTGCAATGATAGACACACACTGCACGAACTGCACTGAAAGACACACACTGCAGGAACTGCAATGATAGACACACACTGCAGGAACTGCACTGACAGACACGCACTGCAGGAACTGCAATGATAGACACGCACTGCAGGAACTGCACTGAAAGACACACACTGCAGGAACTGCAATGATAGTCACACACTGCAGGAACTGCACTGATAGACACACACTGCAGGAACTGCACTGACATACACACTGCAGGAACTGCACTGAAATACACACTGCAGGAACTGCACTGATAGACACACACTGCAGGAACTGCAATGATAGACTCACACTGCAGGAACTGCACTGAAAGACACACACTGCAGGAACTGCACTGCTAGACACACACTGCAGGAACTGCAATGATAGACACACACTGCAGGAACTGCAATGACAGACACACACTGCAGGAACTGCAATGATAGACACACACTGCAGGAACTGTACTGACAGACACACACTGCAGGAACTGCACTGATAGACACACACTGCAGGAACTGCACTGATAGATACACACTGCAGGAACTGCACTGAAAGACACACACTGCAGGAACTGCACTGATAGACACACACTGCAGGAACTGCACTGATAGACACACACTGCAGGAACTGCACTGAAAAACACACACTGCAGGAACTGCACTGAAAGACACACACTGCAGGAACTGCAATGATAGTCACACTCTGCAGGAACTGCACTGATAGACACACACTGCAGGAACTGCACTGACATACACACTGCAGGAACTGCACTGAAAGACACACACTGCAGGAACTGCAATGATAGACACACACTGCAGGAACTGTAATGAAAGACACACACTGCAGGAACTGCAATGATAGACACACACTGCAGGAACTGTACTGACAGACACACACTGCAGGAACTGCACTGATAGACACACACTGCAGGAACTGCACTGATAGACACACACTGCAGGAACTGCACTGATAGATACACACTGCAGGAACTGCACTGAAAGACACACACTGCAGGAACTGCACTGATAGACACACACTGCAGGAACTGCACTGATAGACACACACTGCAGGAACAGCACTGAAAAACACACACTGCAGGAACTGCACTGAAAGACACACACTGCAGGAACTGCAATGATAGTCACACACTGCAGGAACTGCACTGATAGACACACACTGCAGGAACTGCACTGACATACACACTGCAGGAACTGCACTGAAAGACACACACTGCAGGAACTGCAATGATAGACACACACTGCAGGAACTGTAATGAAAGACACACACTGCAGGAACTGCAATGATAGACACACACTGCAGGAACTGCACTGACAGACACGCACTGCAGGAACTGCACTGATAGACACACACAGCAGGAACTGCACTGAAAGACACACACTGCAGGAACTGCACTGACAGACACACACTGCAGGAACTGCAGTGATAGACACACACTGCAGGAACTGTAATGAAAGACACACACTGCGGGAACTGTAATGATAGACACGCACTGCAGGAACTGCACTGATAGACACACTCTGCAGGAACTGCACTGACAGACACACACTGTAGGAACTGCACTGAAAGACACACACTGCAGGAACTGCAATGATAGACACACACTGCAGGAACTGCACTGACAGACACGCACTGCAGGAACTGCACTGAAAGACACACACTGCAGGAATTGCACTGAAAGACACACACTGCAGGAACTGCACTGATAGACACACACTGCAGGAACTGCAATGATAGACACACATTGCAGGAACTGCACTGAAAGACACACACTGCAGGAACTGCAATGATAGACACACACTGCAGGAACTGCACTGAAAGACACACACTGCAGGAACTGCACTGAAAGACACACACTGCAGGAACTGCACTGACAGACACGCTCTGCAGGAACTGCACTGAAAGACACACACTGCAGGAACTGCACTGAAAGACACACACTGCAGGAACTGCACTGATAGACACACACTGCAGGAACTGCAATGATAGACACACACTGCAGGAACTGCACTGAAAGACACACACTGCAGGAACTGCAATGATAGACACGCACAGCAGGAACTGCACTGATAGACACACTCTGCAGGAACTGCACTGACAGACACACACTGCAGGAACTGCACTGAAAGACACACACTGCAGGAACTGCAATGATAGAGACAGACTGCAGGAACTGCACTGACAGACACGCACTGCAGGAACTGCACTGACAGACACGCACTGCAGGAACTGCACTGAAAGACACACACTGCAGGAACTGCACTGAAAGACACACACTGCAGGAACTGCACTGATAGACACACACTGCAGGAACTGCACTGATAGACACACACTGCAGGAACTGCACTGATAGACACGCACTGCAGGAACTGCAATGATAGACACACACTGCAGGAACTGCACTGACAAACACGCACTGCAGAAACTGCACTGAAAGACACACACTGCAGGAACTGCACTGATAGACACACACTGCAGGAACTGCAATGATAGACACACACTGCAGGAACTGCACTGAAAGACACACACTGCAGGAACTGCAATGATAGACAGACACTGCAGGAACTGCACTGATCGACACACACTGCAGGAACTGCACTGATAGACACACTCTGCAGGAACTGCACTGACAGACACACACTGCAGGAACTGCACTGATAGACACACACTGCAGGAACTGCACTGAAAGACACACACTGCAGGAACTGTACTGATAGACACACTCTGCAGGAACTGCACTGACAGACACACACTGCAGGAACTGCACTGAAAGACACACACTGCAGGAACTGCACTGAAAGACACACACTGCAGGAACTGTACTGATAGACACACTCTGCAGGAACTGCACTGACAGACACACACTGCAGGAACTGCACTGAAAGACACACACTGCAGGAACTGTACTGATAGACACACTCTGCAGGAACTGCACTGACAGACACACACTGCAGGAACTGCACTGAAAGACACACTCTGCAGGAACTGCACTGATAGACACACACTGCAGGAACTGCACTGACAGACACACACTGCAGGAACTGCACTGATCGACACACACAGCACGAACTGCACTGATAGACACACACTGCAGGAACTGCAATGATAGACACACACAGCAGGAACTGCACTGACAGACACACACTGCAGGAACTGCACTGAAAGACACACTCTGCAGGAACTGCACTGATAGACACACACTGCAGGAACTGCACTGATAGACACACACTGCAGGAACTGCACTGAAAGACACACACTGCAGGAACTGCACTGAAAGACACACACTGCAGGAACTGCAATGATAGTCACACACTGCAGGAACTGCACTGATAGACACACACTGCAGGAACTGCACTGACATACACACTGCAGGAACTGCACTGAAAGACACACACTGCAGGAACTGCAATGATAGACACACACTGCAGGAACTGCACTGATAGACACACACTGCAGGAACTGCACTGAAAGACACACACTGCAGGAACTGCAATGATAGTCACACACTGCAGGAACTGCACTGATAGACACACACTGCAGGAACTGCACTGACAGTCACACTGCAGGAACTGCACTGAAAGACACACACTGCAGGAACTGCAATGATAGACACACACTGCAGGAACTGCACTGATAGACACACACTGCAGGAACTGTAATGAAAGACACACACTGCAGGAACTGCAATGATAGACACACACTGCAGGAACTGCACTGACAGACACGCACTGCAGGAACTGCACTGATAGACACACACAGCAGGAACTGCACTGAAAGACACACACTGCAGGAACTGCACTGACAGACACACACTGCAGGAACTGCAGTGATAGACACACTGCAGGAACTGTAATGAAAGACACACACTGCGGGAACTGTAATGATAGACACGCACTGCTGGAACTGCACTGATAGACACACTCTGCAGGAACTGCACTGACAGACACACACTGCAGGAACTGCACTGAAAGACACACACTGCAGGAACTGCAATGATAGACACACACTGCAGGAACTGCACTGACAGACACGCACTGCAGGAACTGCACTGAAAGACACACACTGCAGGAATTGCACTGAAAGACACACACTGCAGGAACTGCACTGATAGACACACACTGCAGGAACTGCAATGATAGACACACATTGCAGGAACTGCACTGAAAGACACACACTGCAGGAACTGCAATGATAGACACACACTGCAGGAACTGCACTGAAAGACACACACTGCAGGAACTGCACTGAAAGACACACACTGCAGGAACTGCAATGATAGACACACACTGCAGGAACTGCACTGACAGACACGCACTGCAGGAACTGCAATGATAGACACACACTGCAGGAACTGCACTGAAAGACACACACTGCAGGAACTGCAATGATAGACAAACACTGCAGGAACTGCACTGATAGACACACACTGCAGGAACTGCACTGACAGACACGCTCTGCAGGAACTGCACTGAAAGACACACACTGCAGGAACTGCACTGAAAGACACACACTGCAGGAACTGCACTGATAGACACACACTGCAGGAACTGCAATGATAGACACACACTGCAGGAACTGCACTGAAAGACACACACTGCAGGAACTGCAATGATAGACACACACTGCAGGAACTGCACTGACAGACACGCACTGCAGGAACTGCAATGATAGACACACACTGCAGGAACTGCACTGATAGACACACACTGCAGGAACTGCACTGACAGACACGCTCTGCAGGAACTGCACTGAAAGACACACACTGCAGGAACTGCACTGATAGACACACACTGCAGGAACTGCAATGATAGACACACACTGCAGGAACTGCACTGAAAGACACACACTGCAGGAACTGCAATGATAGACACGCAATGCAGGAACTGCACTGATAGACACACTCTGCAGGAACTGCACTGACAGACACACACTGCAGGAACTGCACTGAAAGACACACACTGCAGGAACTGCAATGATAGACACAGACTGCAGGAACTGCACTGACAGAGACGCACTGCAGGAACTGCACTGAAAGACACACACTGCAGGAACTGCACTGAAAGACACACACTGCAGGAACTGCACTGATAGACACACACTGCAGGAACTGCACTGATAGACACACACTGCAGGAACTGCACTGATAGACACACACTGCAGGAACTGCAATGATAGACACACACTGCACGAACTGCACTGACAAACACGCACTGCAGGAACTGCACTGAAAGACACACACTGCAGGAACTGCACTGATAGACACACACTGCAGGAACTGCAATGATAGACACACACTGCAGGAACTGCACTGAAAGACACACACTGCAGGAACTGCAATGATAGACACACACTGCAGGAACTGCACTGATAGACACACACTGCAGGAACAGCACTGATAGACACACTCTGCAGGAACTGCAATGACAGACACACACTGCAGGAACTGCACTGATAGACACACACTGCAGGAACTGCACTGAAAGACACACACTGCAGGAACTGTACTGATAGACACACTCTGCAGGAACTGCACTGACAGACACACACTGCAGGAACTGCACTGAAAGACACACTCTGCAGGAACTGCAATGACAGACACACACTGCAGGAACTGCACTGACAGACACACACTGCAGGAACTGCACTGAAAGACACACACTGCAGGAACTGTACTGATAGACACACTCTGCAGGAACTGCACTGACAGACACACACTGCAGGAACTGCACTGAAAGACACACACTGCAGGAACTGTACTGATAGACACACTCTGCAGGAACTGCACTGACAGACACACACTGCAGGAACTGCACTGAAAGACACACTCTGCAGGAACTGCACTGATAGACACACACTGCAGGAACTGCACTGATAGACACACACTGCAGGAACTGCACTGACAGACACACACTGCAGGAGCTGCAATGATAGACACACATTGCAGGAACTGCACTGATAGACACACACTGCAGGAACTGCACTGATAGACTCACACTGCGGGAACTGCACTGACATACACACTGCAGTAACTGCACTACATACACACTGCAGGAAATGCACAGATTGACAGACACTTCAGGAACTGCACTGATAGACACACACTGCAGGAACTGCACTGATAGACACACACTGCAGGAACTGCACTGACAGACACACACTGCAGGAACTGCACTGATAGACACGCACTGCAGGAACTGCAATGATAGACACACACTGCAGGAACTGCACTGATAGATACACACTGCAGGATTTCACTGACAGACACACACTGCAGGAACTGCACTGACAGACACACACTGCAGGAACTGCACTGACAGACACACTCTGCAGGAACTGCACTAATAGACACACACTGCAGGAACTGCACTGACAGACACACACTGCAGGAACTGCACTGATAGACACACACTGCAGGAGCTGCAATGATAGACACACACTGCAGGAACTGCACTGATAGATACACACTGCAGGAACTGCACTGACAGACACACACTGCAGGAACTGCACTGACAGACACACACTGCAGGAACTGCACTGATAGACACACACTGCAGGAACTGCACTGACAGACACACACTGCAGGAACTGTACTGAAAGACACTCACTGCAGGAACTGCTCTGATAGACACACTACAGGAACAGCACTGACAGACATGCACTGCAGGAACTGCACTGATAGACACACACTGCAGGAACTGCACTGATAGACTCACACTGCGGGAACTGCACTGACAGACACACACTGCAGGAACTGCACTGACAGACACACACTGCAGGAACTGCACTGATAGACACACACTGCAGGAACTGCACTGACAGACACACACTGCAGGAACTGTACTGAAAGACACTCACTGCAGGAACTGCTCTGATAGACACACTGCAGGAGCTGCAATGATAGACACACATTGCAGGAACTGCACTGATAGACACACACTGCAGGAACTGCACTGATAGACTCACACTGCGGGAACTGCACTGACATACACACTGCAGTAACTGCACTACATACACACTGCAGGAAATGCACAGATTGACAGACACTTCAGGAACTGCACTGATAGACACACACTGCAGGAACTGCACTGATAGATACACACTGCAGGAACTGCACTGACAGACACACACTGCAGGAACTGCACTGATAGACACGCACTGCAGGAACTGCAATGATGGACACACACTGCAGGAACTGCACTGATAGATACACACTGCAGGATTTCACTGACAGACACACACTGCAGGAACTGCACTGACAGACACACACTGCAGGAACTGCACTGACAGACACACTCTGCAGGAACTGCACTAATAGACACACACTGCAGGAACTGCACTGACAGACACACACTGCAGGAACTGCACTGATAGACACACACTGCAGGAGCTGCAATGATAGACACACACTGCAGGAACTGCACTGATAGATACACACTGCAGGAACTGCACTGACAGACACACACTGCAGGAACTGCACTGACAGACACACACTGCAGGAACTGCACTGATAGACACACACTGCAGGAACTGCACTGACAGACACACACTGCAGGAATTGAACTGATACACACACTGCAGGAACTGCACTGATAGACACACACTGCAGGAACTGCACTGATAGACACACACTGCAGGAACTGCACTGACAGACACACACTGCAGGAACTGCACTGATAGACACACACTGCAGGAACTGCACTGACAGTCACACTGCAGGAACTGCACTGAAAGACACACACTGCAGGAACTGCAATGATAGACACACACTGCAGGAACTGCACTGATAGACACACACTGCAGGAACTGTACTGAAAGACACTCACTGCAGGAACTGCTCTGATAGACACACTACAGGAACAGCACTGACAGACATGCACTGCAGGAACTGCACTGATAGACACACACTGCAGGAACTGCACTGAGAGACATACACTGCAGGAACTGCAATGAGAGACACACACTGCAGGAATTGAACTGATACACACACTGCAGGAACTGCACTGATGGAAACAGCTGTCCCTTTGGAAATATATTGTCTGGTGTTTGACACCATCACATGTGCAATGGTGTAAGTTTCCGATGTTGTCTCTCATTGGGTTAATTGGTACTGTCTTCCCTTCAGCATTAACTCGGAATGTAATACAGAAAGTCACTGTGTCCCCGTGTTTGACATGTGCCGAGGTGATTCAGTTCAGTAAATATTCATGCCGCAGTAATCCCAAGCTGGACAGGAATGGCTGCAGCAGGTAGCCAGTAAAATATGCTGCCTTCACCATCCCCTGTTTGCTCAAAGAGGCATTTGGCGGTGAGTTTACAGAATCCCAGAACTGCTCATAATGAAGGGCTTTGAAACGCCTCATCTCCAACCCTTCCTCTCTGGCCTGCCCCACAACACACTCTGGGTCCCGTGTGTAAACTGGTTGCAGTGTAAGGTGTACCTCAATCCCTGTAATAACACCATGTCAACATTTATAGATGATCCCTTCCTTTTGGCCTGTCAATGGATTTGACAGTAAGCCAATTGGACAGGACCCAAGTAACGCTGGTTATTCGTCTACGAGTCGGAATCTGGAAGTTAAAAGTAGCTACTGTGTGCGCGGTTCAGTCTATCCATGTCTCCATCACTTCATGCTAAATTCTGATGAACCCTAAGGTAAGGGCAATAACAAATAAAAAGACACACGTGTTTGGTAAGCAGTGGTATGGTTCAAAAAGACATAGAACTTCTACAGGGTGGAAGCAGGCCATTCAACCCATCTTGGCCACGCTGACCACCCCAGAACCACACCCCTTCCCTATTTCCCACGGCTAACCCACCTAGCCTGCAGATCCCTGGACACTGTGGGGCAATTTAGCATGGCCAATCCACCCTAACCGGCACATTCTTGGACTGTGGGAGAAAACCCAAGCAGACAGGGGGAGAATGTTTAAACTCCACACTGACAGTTGCCCGAGGCTGGAATTGAACTCGGATCCCTGGCGCAGTGAGGCAGCGGTGCTAACCATTGAGCCACCATGGTACCCGCCATTTTCTAATTGGTAAAAGATACTAATTTCTCATAGGCACAATGGGCAGAGTGGTCTCATTCCATCTTGCCAGACTCGGTGAAAATGCGAGCATTGACCTGACCAACAGCAGGGATGGGGCAGCGCGGTGCTCACAGGGTAGACCATGGCTGGTGTATGGTTAGTCATCAGTTCCCAGGTTCATGGAGATCACAGCATACAACGCCTCTGCACTCGCGTGTCCCTCCCACAGCTCACAACCAGCAGAACTCACTGACCAGTCAACATTGCTCCCAGGTGATGTTTGTCTCCCTCTGCTGTTATATTTAAATAAGTGCAATCCTCAGTGTAAAGTGTCAATTCTGCAATTCTACTGCTGTCTAAAACCCATAGAGCAACTTAATTCTCCCAGTTACCAGCAAAAATTAAATCGCCCCATTTTAACTGTCAGCCTGCTAATCTATTTTCTCTCTCATTCCGCAAGTACATTTCTTACCCCTGCACTTTTCTGTTTTCTGATTGGTCACCTTTCTCTTTTACGAGCACGCAGAATCGTATTCCCTGAGACATTGCTACCACAACAGTTCCTCACCCGTTCCTCACCAAAGGCACCCGACAATGATTGACCACAGAACTGAATAAAGAGAGAAACCTCGAGAAGATGAGAGCCTCCCTCGGCAACTTCCAAATTCTTGCACAAATGGTGTCCCTCAGAAATTTTTGGGATTGTAGATGGATCCTCTCTGGGGAGTGACATTTGTTTATAGTGAGTATTCCTTACACTGAGGCCAGTACATTTTACCCAACAGTGACACTAAGTCATTGGATCTAATCAACCCTCAGAACCCTGTGCATTTACAATATCCTGATGATCAACACCCTGCATTGCAAGCAGAGGTGTTGATTTGGAAAAGAACTATCAAGAAATGTTTGCACAGTGATATTTGCCATCCTTTGTAAATGACTCTGATCTTAGAAGATGCGCAAAACTTCCACAACTGGAGACTTTCAGTTGTTACTGGTGGGGAGTGGGCACAGTTAAGGGGTAGCCATGGGGTAGTAAAAATAATTAAACTGAAGGAGAAAAACATAAAGGAACATTTTACAGATGTTGAGCTGAAGAAAATTTCCACTTCATGTCAACAGGAAAGTGCAATGAAAATCCAGTTAATGCTGGTCAGGGAGGTATAGACATACCATTACAACCGTGTCTTCATGCCTGGAATCAGTGTGTATTATAAACAGGAGGTGGCTGCAGTTGGAGCTGCTAGTTACCTGTGCAAACAGAGGAAATGAAAATTCATTGTAGTGACGGCACCGGGACAGAAAGCACAGCAGGATAGAGATACAACAAGAATTAAGTTAAAAATCACGCAACACCAGGTTATAGTCCAACAGGTTTATTTGGAAGCACCAGCTTTCGGATCCTGATGAAGGAGCGTCGCTCCGAAAGCTAGTGCTTCCAATTAAACCCGTTGGGCTATCACCTGGTGTTGTGTGATTTTTAACTTTGCCCATCCCAGTGTAACAGTGGCATCTCCAAAACAGGAATGAAGTGGTCAACAAGCATTTGAAGAGCCAAAGCAGTCAGTAAGATGCGATGGGAAAGTGAATGATTCTCACACAGACTCTCAGTGAGCAGAGATCGATGCTGTGGACAGGCCAGGAACCAAACTGGGCATTCTCACGGTGGGAGTGTAACCTGGGAACCCTTGTGGTAGCCAGGGCTTGTTCATTGCTTGGCAACAGCGTACTGGTTTGTAGAGTTACGAGGATGAGGGCAGTTATTTTTCTGAAGGAGATACTCTGTGGCAATGCCAGAGAGTTAGAAAAAGTACAGATGGTGCTGGTGTGGTTGATGACGTTGAACAGCAGACACCAAATGCCAGAGGGCGTACAAGCCCAAAGAGATAGGAATATCCATCTTTGCTTTCAATGAGGAAGCCTCAACTGCTTCACTGGGCAGGGAATTACACAGATTCATGACCCTCTGGGTGAAGAAGTTCCTCCTCAATTCGGTCCTAAATCTGCTCCCCCCTTATTGTGAGACTATGCCCCCTCGTTCGAGTTCACTCACCAGATGAAACAACCTCCCTGCTTCTACTTTATCTATTCCCTTTCAGGTAGATTCCCACCACCATTCCCTTGCCAGCCAGATATTTACAGAGGTTATTCAGTCAGGTGTGGTACAGGAAATCTATTTGGTATTTTAATGAGTGGCTGTTGTCTCATGGTAGCAACTGGAAACAGGTTACACTGACATTTCATAGAATCGCTACAGTGTGGAATCAAGCCCATTGAATCCACGCCAATTGCCTGTAGTGTTAGGTAAGGGTAAATGTAGGGGTATGGGTGGGTTGCGCTTCGGCGGGTCGGTGTGGACTTGTTGGGCCGAAGGGCCTGTTTCCCTACTGTAATGTAATCTAAAAAAAAACTCTCCAAAGAGCATCCCACCCAGACCCATCCCTAACCCTGTATCTACCATGGCTAAACCCACATAACCTGGACACGATGGGGTAATTTAGCACGGCCAATCCACCCTAACCTGCACATCTTTGGACTGTGGGAGGAAACCTACGCAGACACAGGGAGAATGTGCAAACTCCACACAGACAGTTGAGGGTGGAATCAAACCCAGGTCCCTGGCACTGAGGCAGCAGTGCGAACCACTGAGCCTCCATGCCAACATGATCAACATTATCACAGAGTCTATGAGGATGACCCAAATGGTGGCTTTATTCCTTCGAGATTCTAAGCTGCTCCCCACCCAATAAAATCCACATAAAATCAGTGTTTAAGGCACTGCCAATTCTGGCAATCTTTCAGAACCCATCATTTGAGGTAAAGTTAATCAGCATGTGTAAATGCTTGAGTTTATGAAGGGTCTCTTAAGACGAGTACTGTTTATCAAATTTCACAGTGAAATTTCCCAAATAAATCTTACGGTATTAGAATGGGATCATTCACTCCAAAATGCCTTGCTGACTGTTAGAAACATCTCCCGACTGAATCCAATTACCCTACCCTTTGGCTATAGTTAATTTCGCCTTCTTTTAATCTAATTCCCAATTTGCTTTTGAATGCTGCTATTGAATCAACTTCCACGACTCTTCAGGCGAGACCCTCCAGATAAAAATAACCTGTTGCACGTAAAAATAAAGTCTCTTTTTCTCTCAGCTCACCAGTTCAACTAAAATGTGTCCTCTGGTTACAAAGCAACCTGGCAACAGAAAGACTTCCTCCCAATCGACTCTGTCTAAGCCTGTATAATTCCAAACAGCTCTGTTCAATCTCTCTGAGACCCTCTCTATCATCAGGAGGGCGGATCTTCTCCCAAGACCTCCACATCCCTCGGATCATGCCGGTAAATTTCCTCTATACCTGCTGCATATAAAGATAGACCGGAGAGATTGGGGCTTTTTCACTGGAGAGTAGGAGGTTGAGGGATGACTTTAGTGAGGTTTATAAAATCATGAGGATAAGCTGAACAGCCAGGGTCTTTTCCCTAGGGTGGGGGAGTTCAAAACTAGGGGCCATATTTTACGGTGAGAGGGGAACAATTTAAAAATGACATGAGGGGTAGCTTTTCTACACAGAGAGCGGTTCATGTGTGGAATGGCCCTCCAGAGGTTGTGGTGGATGTGTGTGCAGGTACAACATTACAGCACAATGAATAGGAAAGGTTTGGAGTGATATGGGTCAAATGCAGGCAGGTGAGACCAGTTTAGTTTGGGATTATGTTCAGCATGGACTGGTTGGGCCGAAGGGTCTGTTTCTGTGCTTTTTTTTGTCCTTTATTCATTCACGGGATGAGGGTGTCGCTAGTCAGGCCAGTATTCATTACCCATCCCTAGTGGCCCAGAGGGCAGTTAAAAGTTAACCACATTTCTGTGGGTCTGGAGTCACATGGAGGCCAGACCAGGTAAGGATGGTCATTCCCTAAGGGGCATTACCTAGATGGGTTTTCCCCTGACAATCAATTTATGATCATCAGTAGATTCATAATTCCAATACTGATTGAATTCAGTTTCCACCATCTGCCATAGCAGGATGCAAACCCAGGATCCCAGGAACATGCCCAGGGTCTCTGGATTAACAGTCCAGTGATAATACCACTAGACAATCACATCTCTTTGGCTCTATGACTAAGAGATGAAGGGGTCATTATCAACACAGTGTCCATGGATTTTCAGAAAGCATTCAGTGTTTCACAGGAGGAAGATCCAGCTGTATGATGTAAGGGGTATTAAGTAGCATCATTAGAAAATTGGCCAAGGGGAAGGAAATGGTGAATGGATGCTGCCGTTGGGGTAGGAATGTTTGGCTGCAGGGGTCGGTGCTGTTCTCTTGGTCTCAAGATTTGGAAAGGTGTTTTGCACTTGGATATAAAGAACACAATTGAGAGGAATTGACAGAATGGATGACTGGGAAATAAGACCAGACAGCAGACAGACATAATGCTGACAACAACTTAATGTGGAAAAGTGTGAATTGATTGTGTTATTATTATTGTTAACCCCTTATAAGTGAAGATGATGGTCTTCCATGAGAATGATGATGGCTGATGAGGTTGTTTGTGGGTTTTACAGATGTAGTGGTACATAGGGCATGTGGGATATCCAAATACAGGAGCTTAAACACACGGACCAATAGATTCAACAACAGCTTCTTCCCCGCTGAGTGGACCTCTCAAATCTCAAATTTAGTATCGACCTGCATCTCTGTGCACCTTTCCTGCAGCCGTAACATTGTATTCCTTGTTCTATGACCCTGATGCACTTTGTATGGTATCATTTGCACACAAAACAAAACTTTTCACTGTACCTAAGTACATGCGACAATAATGAATCAAATCAAATATTATTTTTGGGTTTTGGTTTCTCAGTTCCTCGCTTGCACTTATACCCTTCCTTTTGTCATCCTTGTGACTCAATATGCTGGGATCTTTCCCACTGACTCTGCCTCTGTAGGGTTGAGTCCAGAGGAATGGTCTGATCAGAAAGATACAAAAGTGCATTAATGAAGAGAGAGAGAGACCTAATAACTCAACTGTATCAAGTCGTGTAGTGTAAAACAAAGTCATTAAGACCAATCAGAATTTTGAGGTTTTATAAACAAGAGCTTGGAGCACAAGCATAAAGGCGTGATGCTGAATTCGTACCCTGTTTAAGGCAGGTTTGGAATACTTTGTCTTGAGCATCATCTGATAACAAGAACATTGAAGAAGTAGATAGTGCACAGGGTGGCTCAGTGGCTCAGTGGTTAGCACTGCTGCCTCATAGCACCAGGGCCCCAGGTTCGATTCCAGCCTTGGGCGACTGTGTGTGGAGTTTGCACATTCTCCCTGTTTCTGTGTGGGTTTCCTCCCACAATCCAAAGATGTACAGGTCAGGGTGGATTGGTCATGCTAAATTACCCCACAGTGTTAGGTACATTAGTCAGAGGGAAATGGGTCTGGGTGGGTTACATGTCAGGGTTGGGCTGAAGGGCCTGTTTCCAAACTGTAGGGAATCTAATCTAACCGATTCACCAAATACCTTTTTAAAAACCAAAATCGAAATGTTATAATGGTGAAGAGAGCTGAGATAACAGGGTGATTTCCCCAAAAACAAACAAAGCCAAGAAGAAATGTAATAGATTGGAGACTTGTGTTTGAGTGCGTGGGCAGATGGGGCTGAGGGGCAATTTGAGATTGCCACGGGAAGAGTGAGATCAGATTTCTTTGCCTAGAGTGTGGAAGTATTCGATGCTGCACCATAGGAAGCTGCTGAAATAAAGACTTTGTTACAGGCAAACCATATCAGTGCCCGAAGTGGAAGGTGAGACAGGGCTGTGGGAGGCAGTAGAGTCATAGTCATAGAATCATAGACTCATCCAGCTGGGAAACAGACCCTTCACTCTAACCAATCCATACTGACTATAATCCCAAACTAAACTAGTCCCACCTGCCTGTACTTGATCCACATCCCTCCAAACATTTCCTATCCATGTAATTATCCAAATGTCTTTTAAACATTGTCATTGTACCTGCATCCACCACTTCCTCAGGAGGTTCATTCCACACACGAACTACTCGCTGTGTTAAAAAATTGCCCCTTGTGTCTTTTTTAAATCTTTCTCCTCTCACCTTAAAAATGTGCTCCCAGTCTTAAAATAAGTCTTAATATCCCCCACTGTAGGGAAAAGACACCTACCATTCACCTTATCTATGCCCCTCATTATTTTATAAACCTTTATAAGGTCATCCCTTAACCTCCTACGTTCCAACGAAAAAAGTCCCAGTCTATTTTTGTACTGAAGCCCTCCATTCCCGGTAACATCCTGGTAAATCTTCTCCAAACCCTCTCCAGTTTAACAATACCTTTCCAATAACAGGGCGACCAGACCTGGTCACTGTACTCCAGAAGAGATCTCACCAATGTCCTGCACTATCCCAACATGACGTCCCAACTCCTATACTCCCAAGGACTGAGCAATGAAGGTAATTGCCTCCTTAACCAGCCTGTCTACACGTGACGCAAACTTCAACCAATTATGTATCAGAACTCCACAACACTACCCAAGGCTCGACATTTAATTGTGTAAGCGCTGCCCTTGTTGATTTTACCGAAATGCAATACCAAGAGATTTGGAAGACTTGGGAGAAGAGTTGGCACAGCGCAGAATACTATATTAATAAGTGCTATAAACTTGTACTTCCTACCTTACAATGGTGACTATCCTTCTTTTTGCTCATGGGATGTGGACAGCACTGGCTGGGCCAGCATTTATAGCCCAGATTCCAGTTAAAAACAAAGAAAAGCTTCAGATGCTGCATTCCAAGATGGACAGGCAGGAGGCTGGAAGAACACAGCGAGCCAGGCAACATCAGGAGGTGGTGAAGTCAGCATTTCAGGTGTGACCCATCTTGACTTCACCATCTCCTGAAGCTGCCTGGCTTGCTGTGTTCTTCCAGTCTCCTGCCTGTCTACCTCAGATTTTAGTTAAAAATCAACAACGTGGCTGTGGGTCTGGAGTCACACATAGGCCCAGACCATGTAAGGATGGCAGATTTCCTTCCCTGAAGGGGACGTGTGAATTAGTTGAGGTTTTATGATGTTGGCGATGTGGAGGTGCCAGTGTTGGACTGGGGTGTACAAGTTAACACCAGGTTATAGTCCAACAGATTTATTTGGAAGCACTAGCTTTTGGATTACTGCTCCTTCGTCAGGTAACTAAATGGGCAGGAGCCTAAGACAGAATTTATAGCAAACGATCACAGTGTCATACAACTGAAACGATATATTGAACAAACACACAATGTCATGCAATTAAAATGATATATTGAACAAGTATATCATTCAATACAGTAGCGCCTCGACAAACGAACGACCCCGTTCATGAACAAGTCGGTTTACGAACAGGATTGTACGTAAAATTTTGCTTCAACGCACGTATGAAATTCAAGGTACGAACGAAGGTACGAACGCAAAAAGCCGGTGTGCGACCACGTGGTTTCATTGTTCTGCTTTGCTACGCGCTTGTTGAACGCAAAAGCTCTCAGGCCCTGCGTGATCTCATGCAGTTCGTCTTTGGCCCCTGCGCTGTGAACAGCCGTCCAAGCATTCTTACACTATCCGAGCAACGGGAAAAATTGATTCAGTTCGCGAACGTTTCGGTTCGTGAACCGGGTCCCAGAACAGATTAAGTTCGTAAGTCGAGGCACTACTGTAGATCATTTTAATTGCTTGGCACTGATCTTTTGCTACAAATTCTGTGTCTTACGATCCTGCCCCACTGGTTACCTGATGAAGGAGCGTCGCTCCGAAAGCTAGTGTGCTTCCAATTAAACCTGTTGGACAATAACATGGTGTTGTGTGATTTTTAACTTAGCAGAATTTTATCGCAATCAAATTTCATCGTCTGCTCCCGTGGGATTACACACATCATTTTGGGGGGGTGCGGTGGTCTCAGAGTCAATAACCCACGGCAGCACCACCAGTCCAGCATTGCCCGCAAAGCAATTCCACGTTTGAGGTTTTAGAAACTATCAGATGAATGCAAATCTTTCTTCCCTGATTATTCAGGTTGGGAGAGCCCAATATAACTACAGTGTCGTCTCTTCATCAGACCGTTTAGTTTATTGCTGTAGCAGTCTGACCATCTCGGAAAGGTTTCGCTCCAAACCCTTAAGCCTGTTTGTTTTTACAGGTCTCAGTTCATCACCGAAGAACATTTTTTAAAAATGAAACTCTTGCTATTTTTCCCGGCCGTCAAATGTTTTTTGAAGAAACAGGCAAAATATCTGGATTTCAAAACACGCTTTGAAATTTGAATTAAATGTAGGGCGACAGTGTTGAAGCCAGGATTGAAAAATTTCAACTTAACTGGATCAAAAATATCCCGGAAAATAAAACTTTGATGAGAGAGAGTGCCCCTTAAATATTTACAGATGTGCTATTTTAATCTAGTTATTACACCTGGGTGCAAGTATTCTAAACATCAAATTTAAACATTAACAGGAAACTGGAAGTAAACCAGGAAAATTCCTGGGAATTTGTTTTTCAGCTGAAGTGTAAAGGGCCCATGAAAAGGGTGGAATCACAAACTCAAGTCCCTTCCTGTTATGAATGTCAATGTAACCCAAAGAATACTGTCCCAGCAGCTTAATTGACATCAAGGTTTTACTGCCCAGACGGTCCAGACTCAATCCCTGACCTCACCTCTCCGAAATATGTCTCCTGAGCTGGATTCAGCAGAGGAAGAATCTGGACAAGTCTCCACCTCAGCCTCATGGCCTGGTTTAGGGGCGGTTAAAGCCAGCCAGTATCATCGTCCAATTGCATTTTGGAGATTGCATCAAATTAAACCTTACAGAGGTTTGTTAAATCATGAGGGGCTTGCACGAGGCAAATAGCCAAGGTCTTTTCCCTGGAGTGTCGCAGGCTGAAGGGTGACCTCACAGAGGTTTACAAAATCATGACGGGGCATGGGTCGGGTTAATAGTCTAGGTCTTTTTCCCGGGATGGGGGAGCCCAAAACTTAGAGGGTACGCATCTAAGGTGGGAGGGAAAAGATTTAAAAGGGACCTAAGGAGCAACATCTTCACACAGAGGGTGGTGCGTGTATGGAATGAGCTGCCAGAGGATGTGGTGGAGGCTGGTACAGTTACAGCATTTAAAAGGCATCTGAATGGGTATATGAATAGGAAGGGTTTGGAGGGATATGGGCCAAGTGCTGGCAAATAGGACTAGATTAATTTAGGGTATCTGGCCAAAATGGACGAGTTGAACCGAAGGATCTGTATCCTTGCTATATAACTCTATGACTCTAAGCCATATTGGTCTTTGGAGCCCATTGTAAACTAGCCCAACAATGCTTAAAGAAGGAATTTGCTTTCACACAACAGCCATAATGATCTCTTACAGTGCTTTGTAGCTAATGCAGTGTACCATGGGTGGCACAATGGCTCAGTGGTTAGCACTGTTATTTCACAGTGCTAGGGACCCGGGTTTGATTCCAGCCTTGGGTGGCTATCTATGAGGAGCTTGCACCCTCTCCCCTTATCTGTGAGGGTTTCCTCTGGGTGCTCCACTTTCCCCTCACAGTCTGAAGGTGAGCTAGTTTAAGTGGATTAGATGTGGGGTTATGGGTGTACAGAAAGGATCTGGGTGGGATATTTTTTTGAGGGTCAGTGAAAACATGATGGGCTGAATGGCCTCTTTCCACACCACAGGAAATGTAAGAGCAGTTGCTGCTGCAATTTGATGGCAAGGTCCCATGACTTCGCTTTTTGAATTTCACAGGATACGGACATCCCTGACCAGGCCAGGCCCGTATTGATTGCCCATCGTAATAGCCCAGAGGGCAGTTGAGAATCAACCACATGTTTCTGTGGGTTTGGACTCACATGCAGGCCAGACTGGGTGAGGATGGCAGATTTCCTTCCTTAAAGGACGTGAGGAAACCAGATAAGCTTTCTCCTCCAAAAATCAGCAGACAGATTCATGGTTCACTACCAGACCCTTCATTCCAGATCTCTTGTTGAACTCATTTTTCTCCATCTGCTCTGTTGGGATTTGAACCCTAGATCCCCAGTACGTTACCCAGGTATTTGTTTAATGGCCAAGCTATAACACCACCAGGCCATCACCTCTGCAAATTGTCACAAAGCTGGTCCCTTTTTCTAAAAGCTGTTTCTTTTCTCAAGGATTCTTTGTCCTTGGGTTTTTTCCAGAGGGTAATAAAATGCAGAGATTAAATGGAATTGAGAGGTCTTTTTGTTTATATGTAAACAAATGAGACTTCAGGCCAAAGTGGCCATGTTTTAGAAGTGACCTGTATAATTAAAGGGGAGTGGTCAGCTCTCTAGATTAGATTAGATTCCCTATCGCCCTAACCAGTCCACACCGACCCTCTGAAGGGTAACCCACCCAGACCCATTTCCCTCTGAATAATGCACCTAACACTATGGGCAATTAAGCATGGCCAATTCACTTGGCCTGCACATCTTTGGATTGTGGGAGGAAACCGGAGCACCCGGAGGAAACCCATGCAGACACGGGGAGAATGTGCAAACTCTATACAGACAGTCGCCCAAGGCTGAAATCGAATCTGGGACCCAGTTCAGTCCAGAACTCTCTCTTTCTGCTCTTCTAACTTCAACCTTTAAGCATCAGTTCCATTTTCTAACTGTGTTTTTAAGGGAATTTGCTTACTGGGGCTGTTGTGTATATTTGGGAACATGATATTTAAGTCTAGTTTGGATAGACTGAGAAACTTAGGAGTTCTGTATTCTGTTCTTTGTGTTCAATCGCATAATTTTGTGAATATATTTCTGTCTGTTTTAAAAGCTAGTAGTCAACCTAGCTAACTTACTCTGGGTAATTTTCACTGGACACTTAATGAAACAAATTGCAAAGTTATGGTCTGGGCTGTGTGCTTAAGAATGTTTTGAGTGGTCTGGCCTAGTCCATAACAGATTAGGGGCTCTTTGCAGTATTTTAAACAGCGAATGGTCGGTGCTAGTGTCTTTATTTCGGGTGTTGGTTTGATTGGTTGATTGGGTAGACAAAGCTTGGGATAGTAATGGCTCTTTCAGTTGCCAAAACTTTTCTGGAAGTGGACGCGGTGACTTTGGAACGTTTGCAAAAGGCGAAAAGGACCAAGCTGCAGGAATTAGCAAACAAGCTGGAATTGGAGCTGCCTGCTTCTGTGAGGAAAGGAGAGACAATGACAACAATAGCTCAGCATTGAAACTTGCTGGAGAAACCATCAAAATGTGTAGAGATGGCAAGAATTCGATTACAAATGATGCAGCTTGAGTTAGAGGCAAGAGATATGGAAAGGGCAGCAGAAATGAAACAGTTTGAGTTCTGATTAAAAGCAGAAGAGACAGAAAAAGAGAGCGTCTGAACTTCAGAAACTGACACTTAAAAAGTAAAGTCAGCTTAAAAGGCTGGAGATAAAGGCTGAAGGTAACTTTAGCGAGGAAGTAGTGTGAAGTCATGTGGAAGAGCAAAGAGTTAAAACAGCAAGGTTAGACAAAGGAATTCTGGGTAATCCAAGATGGAGGACGGGAAGAATTTCTGGCTGTAACAGGCTGCTCCTTTTTTTGAGGTATTTTGGGTGCTGGAGGTGATTTCTTCAAAGTCCAGGAGCAGTAATCACTGTTTTATATGCTGTTGCATTGTTTTGGAACTTTGGAGAAAAAAAGTCAAAACAACAGCAGTTTTAAAAGGGACAGGAACAGACAAAGGAAGTACATGGTGAGGTCAGTGCAGGAGAGAGAGAGACAGAAACTGACACCACAGTGAACCTGCACAGTTACTGACTTTGCTATTTGCATTCATGTATCGCTGGACATCAGAGTGCGACTAGGAAAATCAACAAACAGTGAAATTCACAACTGATCTTAGAGGAACTGTTGGGTGAAGTTCACAGCACAGAAACAGATAAGTTAATCAGTGTTTTGAGTGTGGCCTACAGAGAATCTGCAGTAGTGAGTAGAGTGGGTTCTTTCTTGATTATATGTTTTTTGAGATATGTCTCTTGATTAAACTTAAAATATAAGCCATAACTATTAATTTAACCTGGAGCAGTATTTGTAGAGGAATAAGATGGTGTCATGTTCTGGGTCTGGAGATTGCGAAGGAGCAAAAATGGCCTTTGCAGTGATATGTACTTCTTGTCAGATGTGGGAGTTTAAAGAGAGTTTACGGTTACTGTGGATTATTATATCTGCAATAAATGTTGTTGTTTGTGAATCCTATCAGATCGAATAGATTGGTTAGAGAGACAGTTAGAAGCAATGATGAATTTGCAACAGCAACGATATGTGATAGATGGCAGTTATAGGAAGGGGGGAAAGCCACAGATACAGTCACATAGATGGGTTAACTCCAGGTAAGGTAAGAGAGGTAGCAGTTAGTGCAGGAATCTTCTGTGGCTATCCCCATTTCAAACAAGTACGCTGTTTTGGAAAATGTCGGGGGAGGGGGTGATCGATTCATAGGGAACGTAGCATGAACAACCAAGTTTCTGGTATTGAGACTGTCTCTAATGCAATGAGGAGTACGTCAGCTTCCAACAAATCAATTGTGTTCGGGAACTCTCTAGTCCGAGGTACAGACAGATGTTTCTGTGGCCAGCAGCGAAAAAGCAGAATGGTGTGTTGTTTCCCTGGTGCCAAGATCAAGGATGTTTCAGAGAGGGTGCAGAATGTTCTCACGGGGGAGAGAGGCCAGCAAGAGGTCACTGTCCACATTGGAACGAACGACATAGGAAGGGAAAAAGTTGAGACACTGAAGGGAGATTACAGAGGGTTAGACAGAAATTTAAAAAGGAGGTCCTTGAGAGTACTAATATCTGGATTACTCCCAGTACTACGAGCTAGTGAGGGCAGAAATAGGAGGAAAGAGCAGACGAATGCATGGCTGAGGAGCTGATGTATGGGAGAAGGATTCACATTTTCAGATCATTGGAATCTCTTTTGGGGTAGAGGTGACCTGTACAAGAAGGACAGATTGCACCTAAATTGGAAGGGAACTAATATACTGGCAGGGAAATTTGCTAGAGCTGCTTGGGAGGATTTAAACTAGTAAGGTGTGGGGGGTTGGACCCAGGGAGATAGTGAGGAAAGAGATCCATCTGAGACTGGTACAGTTGAGAACAGAAGCGAGTCAAACAGTCAGGGCAGGCAGGGACAAGGTAGGACTAATAAATTAAACTGCATTTATTTCAATGCAAGGGGCCTAACAGGGAAGGCAGATGAACTCGGGGTATGGTTTGGAACATGGGACTGGGATATCATAGCAATTACGGAAACATGGCTCAGGGATGGGGAGGACTGGCAGCTTAATGTTCCAGGATACAAATGCTACAGGAAGGATAGAAAGGGAGGCAAGAGAGGAGGGGCAGTGGCATTTTTGATAAGGGATAGCATTACAGCTGTGCTGAGGGAGGATATTCCTGGAAATACATCCAGGGAAGTTATTTGGGTGGAACTGAGAAATTAGAAAGGGATGATCACTTCATTGGGATTGTATTATAGACCACTTAATAGTCAGAGGGAAATTGAGAAACAAACTTCTAAGGAGATCTCAGCTATCTGTAAGAATAATAGGGTAGTTATGGTAGGGGATTTTAACTTTCCAAATATAGACTGGGACTGCCATAGTGTTAAAGGTTTAGATGGAGAGGAATTTGTTAAAATTTTCTGATTCAATATGTGAATGTACCTACTAGAGAAGGTGCAAAACCTGACCTACTCTTGGGAAATAAGGCAGGGCAGGTGACTGAGGTGTCAGTGGGGGAGCACTTTGGGGCCAGCGACCATAATTCTATTAGATTTAAAATAGTGATGGACAAGGATAGACCAGACCTAAAAGTTGAAGTTCTAAATTGGAGAAAGGCCAATTTTGATGGTATTAGGCAAGAACTTTCGAAAGCTGATTGGATGCAGATGTTTGCAGGTAAAGGGATGGCTGGAAAATGGGAAGCCTTCAGAAATGAGATACCGAGAATCCAGAGAAAGTATATTCCTGTCAGGGTGAAAGGGAAGGCTGGTAGGTATAGGGAATGCTGGATGACTAAAGAAATTGAAGGTTTGGTTAAGAAAAAGAAGGAAGCATATGTCAGGTATAGACAGGATAGATCGAGTGAATCCTTAGAAGAATATAAAGGAAGTAGGAGTATACTTAAGAGGGAAATCAGGAGGGCAAAACGGGGACATGAGATAGCTTTGACAAATAGAATTAAGGAGAATCCAAAGGGTTTTTACAAATACATTAAGGACAAAAGGGTAACTAGGGAGAGAATAGGGCCCCTCAAAGATCAGCAAGGCGGCCTTTGTGTGGAGCAGCAGAAATTTGGGGAGATACTAAAGGAGTATTTTGCATCAGTATTTACAGTGGAAAAGGATATGGAAGATATAGACTGTAGGGAAATAGATGGTGACATCTTGCAAAATGTCCAGATTACAGAGGAGGAAGTGCTGGATATCTTGAAACTGGTAAAGGTGGATAAATCTCCAGGACCTGATCAGGTATACTCAAGAAGCTAGAGAAGTGATTGCTGGGCCTCTTGCTGAGATATTTGTATCATCGATAGTCACAAGTGAGGTGCTGGAAGACTGGAAGTTGGCTAACGTGGTGTCACTGTTTAAGAAGGGTGGTAAAGACAAGCCAGGGAACTATAGACCAGTGAGCCTGACCTTGGTGGTGGGCAAGTTGTTAGAGGGAATCCTGACAGACAGGATGTACATGTATTTGGAAAGGCAAGGACTGATTAGAGATAGTCAACATGTCTTTGTGCGTGGGAAATCATCTCTCATAAACTTGATTGAGTTTTTTGAAGAAGTAACAAAGATGTTTGATGAGGGCAGAGCGGTAGATGTGATCTATATGGACTTCAGTAAGGCCTTCGACAAGGTTCCCCATGGGAGACTGATTAGCAAGGTTAGATCTCACAGAATACAGGGAGAACCAGCCATTTGAATACAGAACTGTCTCAAAGGATGGTGGTGGAGGGTTGTTTTTCAGACTGGAGGCCTTTGACCAGTGGAGTGTCACAAGGATCAGTGCTGGGTCCACTACTTTTCAACATTTATATAAATGATTTGGATGCGAGCATAAGAGGTACAGTTAGTAAGTTTGAAGATGACACCAAAATTGGAGGTGTAGTGGACAGCAAAGAGGGTTACCTCAGATTACAACAGGCTCTTGACCAGATGGGCCAATGGGCTGAGAAGTGACAGATGGAGTTTAATTCAGATAAATGCAAGGTGCTGCATTTTGGGAAAGCAAATCTTAGCAAGACTTACACACTTAATGGTAAGGTCCCAGGGAGTGTTGCTGAACAAAGAGACCTTGGAGTGCAGGTTCATAGCTCCTTGAAAGTGGAGTCACAGGTAGATAGGATAGTGAAGAAGGTGTTTGGTATGCTTTCCTTTATTGGTCAGAGTATTGAGTACAGGAGTTGGGAGGTCATGTTGTGGCTGTACAGGACATTGGTTAGGCCACTGTTGGAATATTGCTTGCAATTCTGGTCTCCTTCCTATCGGAAAGATGTTGTGAAACTTGAAAGGGTTCATAAAAGATTTACAAGGATATTGCCAAGGTTGGAGGACTTAGCTATAGGGAGAGGCTGACAGGCTGGGGCTATTTTCCCTGGAGCGTCGGATGCTGAGGGGTGACCTTTTAGAGGTTTACAAAATTATGAGGGGCATGGATAGGATAAATAGACAAAGTCTTTTACCTGGGGTGGGGGAGTTCAGAATTAGAGGGCATAGTTTTAGGGTGAGAGGGGAAAGATATAAAAGAGACCAAAGGGGCAATGTTTTCACACAGAAGGTGGTACGTGTATGGAATGAGCTGCCAGAGGAAGTGGTGGAGGCTGGTACAATTGCAACATTTAAGAGGCATTTGGATGGGTACATGAATAGGAAGGGTTTGGAGGGATATGGGCCGGGTGCTGGTAGGTGGGACTAGATTGGGTTGGGATATCAGATCAGTATGGATGGGTTGGACCGAAGGGTCTGTTTCCATGCTGTACATCTCTATGACTCTATGACTCTATGAGCAGCTGAAGTGGCTGATGATTATGAGCTGGTCCATAAAACACAGTTTGGCTTCTCGAATCAATTTCAGTCCGTGAGGGATAGAAATTAGGGCAAAGAGAAATCATCACATGGAAAGGAAAAGGTAGATCTCAGTGAAGATCATAAGGAAAACTTACCACAGGGTAAAAAAGAAATCCTTGAGGGGGACAAATAAATTACAAAGCTCCAGTGTTTTCATTGTAATAAAGTGGGCCAACGAAATCACAGTGTTGGTGGGCTAGGAGAAAGCCAGATGTTGGAAAACTGGACAAGCCTAGAAGTTTTGTTGGACTAGTAACAAAAAGCACAAGGGAAGTTAGACAACTGCCTCAGAGTGTACAAGATGATCAGAGGTTGATTAAGGAGGAAGTGCCAGATCTGCTTAAAAATATCCATGCAAGGGTAAAGTTTATGCACATAGGCCAGGAACAGGAGGTAAGGAGGTTACAATATTAAGCGACACAGGATCCTCCCAGTCTGTAATGCTAAAGGATGAGGAGATATGTATTCCTGAGGGACTATTGCCCAGAAAAGGTACTGGTAACAGGAATTCATGGTGAGACAAAAAGTGCTCAATGATGTGAAGTGAGGCTAGAGAGTCCAGAGAACAGTGGAGAATCTGTGGTAGGAGTATTGGGCAAACTCTCAGCTCCAGGAATACAATTTGTGCCTGCATATGATACAGCTGATTCACCGATAGGTGTGCTGCTTACTCTAGTTGAAAAGCCAGTTAAGACACACACAACTGAAGAAATGAAGGGTGTTTATCCAGGAATTTTCCCTGATTGTGTGATCACAAGATCACAGAGGCACAAGTTGAAGCAGGAGAGATCAAGAGGCACAGATAAGGAAGCTGACATAGCTTTGTCCAAGACTTTTTTGATCAGATAAGTGGGATAGAGCAGGAGCAACTAGGTAAACATGCAAGTATCTTTAGCTCTGCTACGCTTATTGAGATACAGCAGAAAGATGAGAACTTAAAACAGTTATACCAAAAGGCATATACAGAGAAGGAGAGCAAATGCCTTCCTGTGTGTTATGATTTAACAAATTATGTCTTAATGAGGAAATGGAAACCATCACACATTCAAGTAGATGAGAAATGGGCAGAGGTTCATCAAATTGTTTTGCTAATACGATATAGAAAGGAGGTGCTGCAAGTGGCGCATGATCTACCACTTGGAGGTAATTTAGGGGTGAGGAAAACACAGGCTAAATACAAAGACATTTTTACTGGCCTGGACTACACAAAGATGTCATTGAATTTTGCCAGGCGTGTCACACATGTCAGCTAATCAGAAAACCCCAGGCAGTAATAAAACCTGCCCCTTTAATACCTATTTCAGCATTTTAGGAACCTTTCACAAGAGTCTTGATTGGTTATGTAGGTCCCCTACCTCAAACAAAAAATGGGAATAAGTATTTATTAACAATAATGGGTGGGTCGACCAGATTTCCAGAGGCAATCCCATTACGCAACACCACAGCTAAAAGAGTTGGAGAAGAATTACTTAAAATGTTTACTCAAATTTTAGAGAATGATTAAATAGAGCTGGAGAGTTGGCTAGACAGCATTTAAACGTATCAGAGTATACAATGAATCAGGAAGCAGGTAAGAAATCACAAATTCACAATTTTGCAATTGGGGGTAAGGTATTGGTGTTATTGTTGTGGTTGTGTTCGCCAAGCTGGGAATTTGTGTTGCAGATGTTTCGTCCCCTGTCTAGGTGTTACTTCCAGTAACAGGTGAGCCTTTAAAAGTAAGGTTTAGGAACCTTATCAAATTGAGAGAAAATTGATAAGGACTCCAGACAGGAAGATGTCTCACAGAGTGTGTCATGTGAATCTGCTCAAAAGATAATTTGACAGGGAAGGAAAGCAAGAGGAGAAGGTGTTAATGATTACAGCACAGAAGGAGGAACCAAGTGCAGAGGATTCTGAATTGGACATTCCTCAAATCAAATTAGACAATGAGGAAGTTGTCAAAAATTGGGATAAATTATAGAGTTACCTTCCACAAGAAAATCAAAATGAACTGAAAGAGTTATTACTTTCACATGGAGAGATATGCGGAAATAAACTGGCAAGTACTAACCTCTTTGTGCATGATGTAGATATAGGAGATGGTGTTCTGATTAAGCAACATTCTTATAGTCATAACCTTCTAAAGTTGGCACAGGTTCAGAAGGAGATAGAGCGCATGCTCCAAGATGGCATGATCGAAGCTGAGTTACAGTGACTGGAGCTCACCCATAGTCATGGTGCCAAAACCAAATGGTACCCAATGGTTAAGTGTGGACTATCGCAAAGTCAACACCGTTAGAAAGACTAATGCATATCCAATTCCACTGTTGGAGGACTCTGTCAAAAATGTGGGACAAATAACTTACATTTCTAAGTTGGACTTGCTCAGAGGTTACTGGAAAGTACCTCGGTCAGACAGAGCAAAGGCAATTCGTAACGCCAAATGGACTATATCAGTTCAAAGTCTTGCCATTTGGTATGAAAAACACTCCAGCCACATTTCAGAGACTGACTAATAAGGTCATTGCTGAATTACCCAACTGTGTGCTGTATATTGATGACCTGGTGATTTTTAGTCACTCATGGAAGGAACATTTACTTCATTTATCGGACTTGTTCAATCGACTTCGGAAGGCAGGCTTGGTGGTAAACCCAGCTAAAAGCGAATTTACCAAAACCCGAGTCACCTTCCTGGGCCATGTTATTAGACATGGATAAATGGCCCCATGGGATATGAAAATGAAAGCAATTGGGGAATTTCCCACACCATCGACGAAAAAAGCAGTGCTACAGTTCCTGGGATTGAGTGGATTTTACCGAAAGTTTGTGCTGAACTTTAGCCGTGTGGCTGCTCCACTCACTGAATTGTTTAAAAAAGACAAGTAGTTTCAGTAGTCAATGGACTGTCAAAAGACTTTGACAGTCTAAAAACTGTTCACCACTGCCCCAGTATTAGCCGCACTGGATTACACAAAGCCTTTCAAGGTGGCTATCGATGCCAGTGATGTGGGTGTCGGTGCAGTGCTCCTGCAGGAGGATGATGAAGGGATGGAAAGACCCATTGGGTATTTTTCCAGGAAGTTGAGCGTTCATCAACAGAAATATTCCACGGTGGAGAAAGAGACTTTAAGCTTGGTGTTGGCATTACAACATTTCAGTGTTTATATTACCAGCAATGCATCTGAGACAATCGTCTGCACTAATCATAACCCATTGACCTTTGTGGAAAAATTTAAGGACAAAAATGCCAGACTGTTTAGATAGAGCTTGTTGCTGCAGCCATTCAATTTGACAATTGCGCGTGTGGCAGGTCGGGAAAACGTGATTGCCAATCCGTTATCGAGACTCGAATGAGATACGGGGGCATTCGGTAGAGGGTGTACTATGGCCTGAATTTGCATGTGGTTGTGCGTGTTTGCATGTGTATAGTCAGTGTAGTGTATATGTGTATTTTAGAGTACTAACAGTTTGTTTTTGAAGACTTTTAAAAATGAAGCCATCTTTTGGTATTGATGGTTCATTTTTTTTAAAGGGGGGGAGGTGTCACAAAGCTGGTCCCTTTTTTTCCAAAAGCTGTTCCTTTCCTCAAGGATATTGTGTCCTTGATTTTTTTCAGAGGGGTATTAAAACGCTTCCAGCACCAATCAGACTGGTTTGGTACAGAGATTACAGAGAGGCCTTTTTGTTTATAAGTAAACAGATGAGACTTCAGCCCAATGTTTTAGAAGTGACCTGTATAATGAAAGGGAAGTGGTCTGCTCTCTAGCTGAGCATTTCAGTCCAGAACCAGTTAGGAGCTCAACTGTGTGGAAACAGGCTCTCTCTCTCTTTAGGCCCTTCTAACTTCAACCTGTGAGCACCAGTTCCATTTTATAACCGTTCTTTTAAGGTGGTTTGCTTATTGGGACTATTGTGTAATTTGGAACAGCATAATTAAGTCTAGCTTGGATAGGCTGAGTTTTGTAGAGGTTCTTTATTCTGTTCTTTATATTTCATTGTGTAATTTTGTGAATAAATTTCCATCTGTTTTAAAAGCTAGTAGTCAACCTAGCTAACTTACTCTGGGTAATTTTCACTGTACACTTAGATTAGATTCCCTACAGTATGGAAAAAGGCCCTTTGGCCCAACAAGTCCATGCCGACCGTCCGAAGAGTAACCCACCCAGACCCATTCCCCTACCCTGTATTTACCCCTGACTAAAGCACCTAATACTGTGGGCAATTTAGCACGGCCAATCCACTCTAAGCTGCACATCTTTGTACTGTGGGAGGAAACGGGAGCACCCGGAGGAAACCCACGCAGACACGGGGAGAATGTGCAAACTCCACACAGACAGTCAACCGAGGCTGGAATCAAACCCGGGTCCCTGGTGCTGTGAGGCAGCAGCGCTAACCCCTGAACCACCGTGCCACCCCTACTGAAACAAATTGCAAAGTTATATCTGGGATGCCTGATCAAGAAGGTTTTGAGTGGTCTGGCCTAGTCCATAACAAAATGACCACCTAATCTGTTGTTAGTGGCAGATCTAAGCATAGGACATCTGGAGAATTCTCCTACATTCGGATTGGATGTAGGGTTAACTCTTACCCAACAAAGAATGCAGCAAAGGTTCACTATGATGATCCAAAATACCAGGACTATTGCAGGAGGAGAGACAGATCGACTGGGCCTGTATTCACTAAGGTTTGGAAGAATGGAAGGGGATCGGATGTATTACACTCCAACAGGACTGGACAGACTCAATGCAGGACAATGTTTCCCTGGACGAAGGTGTCCAGAAGCAGTAGACCAGTCTCAGGATACAGGCTTGGCCACATAGGACTAAGGTGAGGAAACATTTCTTCACTCAGAGGATGGTCAGCCCATGGATTCTCTACCACAGAAGGCAGTGGAGGTCATGTCACTGAGTATATTCAAAAAAGAGATTGATAACTTGTTCTGTCGAAAAAGGCAATATGGAGGGCTATGGAGAGAGAGTTGGAACACAAATGATAAGAGTGAGGATCTCTTACAGTCACAGAGTCACAAAGCTGTACAGCACGGAAACAGACCCTTCAGTCCAACTCATCCAAGCCGACCAGATATCCTAACCTAATCAAGTTCTACTTGCCAGCATTTGGCCCATATCCCTCTAAACTCTTCCTATTCATATACCCATCCAGATGCCTTTTCAATGTTGTCATTATACCAGCTTCCACCACTTCCTCTGGCAGCTCATTCCATACACGTACCACCCTCTGCGTGAAAATGTTGCCCCTTAGGTCTCTTTTATATCTTTCCCCTCTCACCTTAAACCTACGCCCCGTAGTTCTGGACTCCCCAACCCCAGGGAAAAGACTTTGTCTATTTACACTATCCATGCCCCTCATGATTGTGTCAACCTCTATAAGGTCATCCCTCAGCCTCTGATGCTCCAGGGAAAACAGCCCCAGCCTGTTCAGCCTCTCCCGATAGCTCAAATCCTCCAACCCTGGCAACATCCTTGTAAATCTTTTCTGAACCCTTTCAAGTTTCACAACATCCTTCCTTTAGCAGGGAGACCAGAATGGAACGCAGTATTCCAAAAATGGCCTAACCGATGTCCTATACAGCCGTGACATGACCTCCCAACGTCATTGAATGGTGGAGCAGGCTCTAAGGGCCGAACAGCCTAGTCTCTAAAATTGTATCATGTGACCTATTTACCCTATCAACCTGGGCCTTCATTCAAACAATACTCACCAGTAACAGTGCAGCTCTTGATCACTGCACTGGGTTGTGGACTCAGGTGGTTGGAACAGCTCTTCCCACTTAGAGACAGAAACAAAGCCATCTCTGACCTTGGGCTGACTGCCCACGTGGTTTTGATTCCAGAGGGCAGCTGCAGACCCCTGGAGAAGGCCCCCAGGCTGAGCCAGGGGTTTCAGGCAGGAAAGAGTGGGAGATCTGAAGCTGCCCAATAACGGAATGTCGACTCAGTTTAACAAAGAGGGGAGGCTCTCGCAAATATAGGGCTGTTGTGGGCTTCATTACCAAAACCCTTGCACCTTTACTCTCCCCTCCCTGGGCTTTATTATACAATCCCAGCCTCTGAGAGTTCCCACTTTGAGAGTGGATTCAGTAACTTGGCTAACCCGAGCCCAGGATTTTGGAGTCCCTGAATACGTTTCCTTTCTGGTGTCTCTCCCTATCAGACTAGTGGCTTCACCTTCTCCCCCCGCCCATCTTTGGTGTGCCAAGACAGGGAAGGACTCTGTCAGAATTCCAGAACTTTCTCACATTGTGTGGCAGCAGCAGAGATAAAAGGTGACCTCCGACAAAGGTCACAAGCCTTTAATCATACGGAATTGACACAACATGTGACAAAGTTATTGCCTTCAGGCTATTGTTAGTGATGAAGACATAACCGGATAAATGGTTGAGCTCTGTTTCCGTACGGACAATCCCCACAGCTTACTGATTTGATGGGGAAATGTATAATGTGGAACAAACCGTCAAATTTACCTTACCTTAACAGAACATAAGCATGCTAAGAGCAGTCAAAGAAGGTTCACTTGACTCATTCATGGAATGAAGGGTTTATCTCTTGAGCAAGTGCAATTCCAGTCTCCTTCCTATCGGAAAGATGTTGTGAAACTTGAAAGGGTTCAGAAAAGATTTACAAGGATATTGCCAGGTTGGAGGATTTGAGCCATAGGGAGAGGCTGAACAGGATGGGGCTGTTTTCCCTGGAACGTCGGAGGCTGAGGGGTGACCTTATAGAAGTTTACAAAATTATGAGGGGAATGGATAGGATAAATAGACAAAGTCTTTCCCTGGGGTCAGGGAGTCCAGAACTAGAGGGCATAGGTTTAGGGTGAGAGGGGAGAGATATAAAAGGGACCTAAGGGGCAACTTTTTCATGCAGAGGGTGGTGTGTGTATGGAATGAGCTGCCAGATGAAGTGGTGGAGGCTGGTACAATTGCAACATTTAAGAAGCAATTGGATGGGTATATGAATAGGAAGGGTTTGGAGAGATATGGGACAGGTGCTGGCAGGTGGGACTAGATTGGGTTGGGATATCTGGTCGGCATGGATGGGTTGGACTGAAGGGTCTGTTTCCATGTTGTACATCTCTATGACTCTATGACTCTAGGTTGGATCTGTACCTCATGGGGTGTTGCTTTAGCTCAGTTGCCTGGATGGCATTTCAGAGTGATGCCAACAGTGTGGGCTCAATCTTATGAGCTGAGGTTAACATGAAGGACTCTCATTCTCAATCTTTCCCCTCAGGAGAGGGGTATGGTGACCCTCAGGTTAAACCCCCACCAGTCATCTCTCTCATGAGAGAGCATTCTTCTGGTCTGAGAACACTGTGGTGTCGTTACTTTTATACCCAATGGAATTGGGAAGAATGATAGGTGATCTTACCGAGACATATATACTCATGGTTTAACATGGAGAGGATTGAAACGGAGATTAAAACTATTGGTCAGAACATTGAGTATAGGAGTTGGGAGGTCATGTTGTGGCTGTACAGGACGTTAGTTAGGCCACTTTTGGAATATTGCTTGCAATTTTGGTCTCCTTCCTATCCGAAGGATGTTGTGAAACTTGAAAGGGTTCAGAAAAGATTTACAAAGATGTTGCCAGGGTTGGAGGATCTGAGCTACAGGGAGAGGCTGAACAGGCTGGAGATGTTTTCCCTGGTGTGTCAGAGGCTGAGGGGTGACCTTATAGAGGTTTATAAAATCATGAGGGGCATGGATAAAGTAACTAGAGAAAGTCTTTTCCCTGGGGTGGGAGAGTCCAGAACCAGAGGGCATCAGTTTAGGGTGAGAGGGGAAAAATATAAGAGGGACCTAAGGGGCAATGGTTTCATGCAGGGGATGGTATATGTATGGAATGAGCTGCCAGAGGAAGTAGTGGAGGCTGGTACAATTACAACATTTAAAAGGCATCTGGATGGGTATATGAATAGGAAGAGTTTGGAGGTTTATGTGCCAAGTGCTATCAAATGGGACTGGATTAGGTTAGGATGTCTGGTTGGCATGGACGAGTTGGACTGAAGGGTCTGTTTCCGCACTGTACATCTCTATGACTCTAGAGGATGCAATTTAAAAAGGAACAGTGTTTAAGACTGAGACACGAGATTATCTTTCACTGTTGGGGTGGTTAGTCTGTGGAACGCATTTCTCCAGAAAGCAGTGGAGTCTTGGTCACTGAAATCATTCAAGGCAGGGATAGATGGATTTGGGATGAAGAAGGTGATCAAGGAGACCGACAGGGAAGTGAGGTTGAGACCATAATCAGATTGGTCACGACATTCCTGAATGGTGGGATAGGTCACACTCTTCCTTTAAAGTCTGATGTTCCCATGTTGTCTGTTACCTATCGCAGTTATTTGATCTCAGTCAGGGAGTGCTGGAGAGCAGCTATGATGAGCTATAAGAGGGCAGCTATAACGAGCTCCTGGGTCTATAGAGTGTATCTACAATCAAACAGTGTCCCCTTGTTTAGTGCCCTAGCGATTCTCCTCACTGTGGGTGAGGTTTCTATGCTGGGCAGTTTCAAGACATTGCTCGGGTGGTTCTCCCCAAGGGTTGCCATGGCGATTACTGCCCCTCGGAACTTTCCCTGCTGCCCAGGAAAGAATGTTGCTGGTTCCCAATGCAAGTGATTCAGTGGCTGAGAAGAACACTGCCTCTCGGTCTTCCTTCTCAGCCGCACTGTCGGAAACGTACTGCTCCAATTCTCACCACACAAGGGGTGACATTTTCTCCCGCCTCCTGGCTTAAAGCAGAATATAATCTCTCTCCTGTTCCACCCTTTAGTTTCTCCTTGTTCTGCTCCTTATCTGAATTAATAATCTCCCAGTGAACTCCGTCCCACAGGGCGTGGTCTTTTGACCGACTGTCAGTTCTCTCTGTGTGACTCTACACGGCTGTTACATTTAGATTCTATTTTCATGTGTGCTCAAGTGCACGAGGACAGAGAAAAGTGTTCAGAGCCACCATTTTAGACTCATAAAAAAAAAACAGAATTTAAAAAAAACAAGAGCAGAAATACAAGGATTCCTCTCCACAGATGCTGCCAGACCTGCTGAGCTTTTCCAGCAACTTCTGATTTTATTCTAGGAATGTAAGGAACAGAGCTAAGAAGAAAGGCAAATTACTGTATCTCAAAGTCTTATCTCCGTGAGGTAAGTGCTTCTCAATCCTCGAAGCCAGGAATCCCTGCTAAACTGCCGTCAGCCCCCTGAATTTGCTTGTCATTATTGCTGGGCTGTTTAATTGCCTTATCTTCCTTGGCACCCATCCAGCCATAATGGGGATTCACTGGAGAGCCATCAGGAGTCAGAACTCCTCTCTCTTCGGAAGAAAGGGAGGACCGCAGATGCTGGAGAGTCAGAGTCGAAAAGTGTGGCACAGCCGGTCAGGCAGCATCCGAGGGGCAGAAGAGTCGACGTTTCGAGCATAAGCTCATTATCAGGAATGCTCAAAACGTTGACTCTCCTGCTCCTTGGATGCTGCCTGGCCGGCTCTGCTTTTCCAGCACCACACTGTCTGACCCCCTTCTCACGTCAGTCTTATTCAGGCACATAGAGCCTAACGCTGGGAAGGTCAATCTGGTAACTCTCCAGCTTGTAGACCCACTCTGCACTCAGAAATTCATCAATCCACACAGCACAGAAAAGGCCCTTTGGCCCAACGAATCTGCTCCAACATTGATACCACTTAAGGTCCATTAACCCCAATTCCCTGCACTTGTCCCACATCCTGGAACGTTATGATATTTGAAGTAGTCATGCACGGTGGTTCAGTGCTCAGCACTGCCGACTCATGGGACCCAGGTTCAATTCCAGCCTCAAGTGTTTGTCATAGAGTCATAGAGATGTACAACATGGAAACAGACCCTTCGGTCCATCCCGTCCATGCCAACCAGATATCCCAACCCAATCTAGTCCCACCTGCTAGCACCCGGCCCATATCCCTCCAAACCCTTCCTATTCATGTACCCATCCAAATGCCTCTTAAATGTTGCAATTGTACCAGCCTCCACCACTTCCTCTGGCAGCTCATTCCATACACGTACCACCCTCTGTGTGAAAAAGTTGCCCCTTAGGTCTCTTTTATATCTTTCCCCTCTCACCCTAAACCTACGCCCTCTAGTTCTGGACTCCCCCAACCCCAGGGAAAAGACTTTGTCTATTTATCCTATCCATGCCCTTCATAATTTTGTAAACCACTATAAGGTTGTCTGCTTGGAGTTTGCACATTCTCCCCGTGGATTTCCTCTGGGCGCTCCAGGTTCCTCCCACAAACCAAGACTGTGCAGAGTGGTTGGACTGGCCATGGGAAATTATCCCATAGTGTTCAAGGATGTGCATTGGTGTGAGGGATGTGTCAAGGTGGAATGGTCTTTGGAGGTTCAGGATGGACTCAATGGGCTGACTGGCCTGTTTCCACACTGTAGGGATCCAATGTTGATTTTTTTTTGGGGAGGGGGGCTTTCCCACCTCCACAGCTTTCCCAGGCAGTGCATTCCAGATTTCCACCACCCATTTTCTCCCAAATCCCCTTGGAATCTTCTGCTTCAAGCACTTGAAGATCTACAGTCTCTATTGCAGACTCCTCATTGGAATAAAGACTGGTTGTATTGTACAAGAAGATGAAGTTCAGATTTAACATCACCATGCTGGATGGCATGGTGGCTCAGTGGTTAGCACTGCTGCCTCACAGCACCAGGGACCTGAGTTCGATTCCAGCCTCGGGCAACTGTCTGTGTGGAGTTTGCACATTGGTTGTTTGGGTTTCCTCCAACAGTCCAGTCCAGTTAGGTGAATTGGCTGTACTAAATTGCCCCACAATGTTCAGGGACATGTAGATTAGGTGCATTAGTCAGGGGTAAATCTAGAACAATAGGGAATGGGTCTGGGTGGGTTACTCTTTGGAGGGTCAGTGTGGTCTTGCTGGGCTGAAGGGACTGTTTCTGCACTGTAGGGATTCCAACTGACCTCAGTATCCTTTTGGGGAAAGAGATGAGATTGGATTAAGTTTTTCTCAATTTCACCTCTGGAAGAGCCTGGTTCTAATTTTAGCAATGGTCTGGATTCCCCCAACAGAGGAACTATTTTCCCTGCAATAGCCTGCAAATCATGTGAAACTCCTCCACAATACTCACTGACTTAGCCACTCTGAGTGGAATGACAGGAACTGAAGTTAGCTGGGGAAGTGGCACTCTGTGCCTATACTTAACACCCTCCTTCACAAATAGCTCAGCTGCAATACTCCAGCTTTCAGACAGGGCGAGAAGGTTGAGTTATGCTCACAGCTGATTCCCCACGGGGTGGGGAATAGAGATACATTCTGTCCGGGGTCTCACCCCCACACCCATCCTGGGGGTCCCTTCAAACTGAGATGGCTTTCTGCTGCTGAAGAGTGAATAGGACTAAGCAAGTCCTACAGATGCTAGAAATCTGAAATAATGTTAAAGAGAAACACAGAGAGTGGCTGGAGAAACCCAGCTGGCATTTGTGGGAGAGAAACAGCATTCCATACCATTTCACCTTTAGAAGAAGGATCACGTTCAGCTCAGTGCTGGATCACGTCTCGGATCACTATTAATCCTGGCTGGGGCAGTCTGCATCATAGAGCATAGAACAATACAGCGCAGAACAGGCCCTTCAGCTCTCGATGTTGCGCCGACCTGTAAACTATTCTCAGCTCGTCCCCCTCCACTATCCCAAAATCATCCTTGTGCTTATCTAAGGATTGTTTAAATCTCCCTAATGTGGCTGAGTTGACTACCTTAGCAGGTAGGGCATTCCACACCCTTACCACTCTCTGCGTAAAGAACCTGCCTCTGACATCTGTCTTAAATCTATCACCCCTCCATTTGTAACAATGCCATCTCATACAAGCTGACGCCATCATCCTAGGAAAAAGACTTTCACTGTCTACCCTATCTAATCCTCTGATCATCTTGTATGTCTCTATCAAATCCCCTCTTAGCCGCCTTCTTTTCAATGAGAACAGACCCAAGTCCCTCAGCCTTTCCTCATAAGACCTTCCCTCCAGACCAGGCAACATCCTGGTAAATCTCCTCTGTACCTTTTCCAATGCTTCCACATCCTTTCTGTAATGGGGCAACCATCCATGGTGGTTCCTATGCTCAGACCCAGGCCTGGCCTGTCTGTCTCCTTTGGCCCTCGCAGATGTCAGGATGGAGAGAATTGAACTCCATCAGTGATGCCCCATGCAGTCGAACAGACTGACAATACCTGATGAAGGGTCCCAACCTTAAACGGTGACTGTCCTGCTCCCTGGATGCTGCCTGGCCTGCTGTGCGTTCTCCAGCTCCTCTCTGACTCTCCAGCATCTGCAGTCCTCACTATCTCCAGACTGACAAAGCCCCTGGTCTGGGCTCCATGAGCCATTAGTTGTATTGGCTGAGGGTCAGTGTAATCCTGCAGTGTTTGTGGACCTGTCCTCAACAGGCAGCTTTGGGGAGACTGAGAGAGAACATCCATATTGCTATTTTCGTTGACATGGGGAGAGTGCAGTCTTTACAGTCATAAAGATATACAGATGTACAGCACAGAAACAGACCCTTCGGTCCAACTCATCCATGCCGACCAGATATCCCAACCCAATCTAGTCCCACCTACCAGCACCCGGTCCATATCCCTCCAAACCCTTCCTATTCATGTACCCATCCAAATGCCTCTTAAATGTTGCAGTTGTACCAGCCTCCACCACATCCTCTGGCAGCTCATTCCATACACGTACCACCCTCTGCGTGAAAAAGTTGCCCCTTAGGTCTCTTTTATATCTTTCCCCTCTCACCCTAAACCCAAGTCCTCTAATTCTGGACTCCCCTACCCCAGGGAAAAGACCTTGCCTATTTACCCTATCCATGCCCCTCATGATTTTATAAACCTCTGGAAGGTCACCCCTCAGCCTCCGACGCTCCAGGGAAAACAGCCCCAGCCTGTTCAGCCTCTCCCGTTTATTTTTAACCATTCAAAAGGGGACGATTCTCATCTGAAAGGAGGAGGTGTGCGGGGAGGGGAGGGTTTACTGTGGGAGGGAGGGAGCAGTAAGAAATTAATTAATCAATGCTGACAGAACCCAGTTATTTTGTGGCCACTTGGTGGGAAGCAGTTTGGTGAATGTTAACCCAACAGATGCAAGTCAGTGGGACTAGACGATGAGATAGGGACTCATCAGGTCCGGGGCCTTGTTTGTTACTTAGTCCTTTCTATGGCCTTTCTTTTTGTGAAGCTCAATCGAGGATGGCCTTCCCCAATCACTCCCCCTCAGGGTTTAAATAAAAAGTAAAATTCTGCGTACAATCTGGTTCAGGGACTTCAGTGAGATATTCGGAGGCTGCTGGTAAGGTCAGAGGCTGCAATTATTTCGGCAGATGTGGAAACTAGGAGTCTCGAACCATTCCACTGCTCAGAGAACAGCCAGGCATATGTTCCATGGCTTGTGTTTGACAGACTAGCAGATGGATACTGCAGGAAATGGAGTCTATTAATAATAGCAGAGTACACAGACTCCATTGTACCCAATAAAGTCATTCAGAAGGTGCTCAGCACAGGAAAGAGTGAAATAACTGAATTTCCTGCTCCCCGCTAGCTGGAAAGTGAGCTTTTATGTATAAAAATAAAACCATCCGTGTGATTGGCACTTGAGCCCTGTCAGGAGAAAGCTCCCACAGTCATGTGATTAGTACTGACCCTCAGTTTGCCACCCACCCGCATCTGTTTCTCAAACTCCCCCAGTAAGTCAGTCAGCTAAGTGGCTTTACCCAGCAGCCACTGAAGCGCTGATAGAGTTAAATTTGCATTCCTCCCTGTGTTTAAACAGTGAGGTCCTGCATTGTTAATGTGTTTTACACTATATTCTCAAACCACTTTACAGCCAGATGAAATATTTTCGAAGCGTAGGAGACCACTGTCGCAGAATCGCTGACCATCAACATGTTGAGGGTTACCACTGACAGCCCTTGGACCAGCCACGTAAATACCAGTGTGGGTCAGAAGCTTGAGATTTTAATGTCTGCAACTCACCTCTTGAGTGCCCAAAGCCTATCCATCATCTGCATGGCACCAGTCGGGAGTGTGATGGAATACTCCCCAGTTGCCCTGGATGGGGGCAGCTCCAACCACACTCAAGAGGCTTGACACCATCCAGGACAAAGCAACCCGCTTGATGGGCACCACATCCACAAGCATCCACTCCCTCCTCTACCAACACACTGTTACGGCGGTGTGCACCATCTACAAGATGCACTGCAGAAATTCACCAAGACACCTGCAATAGCATCTTCTAAAGCTGCAAGGTCTGCCGTCGAGGAGGGCATGGGCAGCAGATGCACAGCAAGACCACCTCCTCCAATTCCCTCTCCAATATACGATCCTATAGCACTGCTCCTACATTGTCACTGGCTCCAAATCCTGGAACTCTCTCCCTCCCTACACTGTGGGGGGTTGTGTACACCATGTAGACTGTGGTAGTTCAAAAAGACGATTAGAAATTGGCAATAAATACTGACATTGCCAACAGATCCTACGATCATGTGAATGGATAAGAAAATACTCCCACATAGAGCAAAAAGCTGGGTTCCAGATAATCAGTTTGAGTGAAGTATTGGCTAATAGAGGGGAGCTCTCCTGTTGTTCACCACACACTGCCATGGGACCCACTCAAGAGGGAAAGTGGGATCTTGGTTGAACACCTCATTACCACTTCATTCATAAGACGTCACCTCTGACAGTTCAGCACTCCTTCAATAGTGCACTGCAGTACTAACCTGCCCCAGACGAGGGAAAATTTAACAACTGACCTACCGTCAATTGACATTTGTGGAAGAGAGTTCCAAAGTTGTACAACTACTTCTTTGTGAAGCAATATGTTTTTTAACTTCAATCCTGTTGTGAGGTGACATATGTGCTCTGCTGAGTCAACAGCAACAGGTTTTATTGAATGTAACGGTGTAAACAGCATGGGAAAAGAGGAAATCTAATTTTTGGAGCCCTTACAGACCCAGGGTCCAGTTCCACCTGACACCCAGAGTAAAATACAATTTCTCCCGACACAACAATTTCCTTTACGGGTTCCTCTTTTTACTATTAACATGTAACTGCCATCATTTTCCTCCACTTCCTCCCCTCACTTTCAGAGAACAAGTTAAACCAAGACCCCAATACCCTCCTAGCTGGATGTAAGAACATCTGATGCTATTATTGGAAAGAAAAGCAGGAGGGTTTACCCCAGTTTCTGACCAATGTTTATCTTTGACTCAAAGTCACTTTCCTGTTACTTACCCCTCTTACCCCTGAGGGACTAATTTCAGATGGTACTCTCTGGTCTTTTGAAGGAATGGAAGACAAATGCATTCTCTCACAGAATCCCTACAATGTGGAAGCAGGCCATTCAACCCACACAACCCTCCACAGACCATCCCACCCTGACCCTAACCCTGCATTTCCCATGGCTGACCCATCCTGACCTCCACATCCCTGATACTATGGGCCAATTTAGCATGGCCAGTCCACCCTAACCTGCATAAACAATCATTCAGCACGGAAACAGACCCTTCGGCCCAACCAGTCCATGCCGACCATAATCCCAAAGTAAACTTGTCCCACCTGCCTGCATTGGCCCATACCCCTCCAACCCTTTCCTATTCATGTACATATCAAAGTGTCTTTTAAACATTGTAACTGTACTCACACCCACCACTTCCTCAGGAAGTTCATTCCACACATGAATCACCCTCTATTCCTGATGAAGGGTTTATGCCCAAAACATCGATTTTCCTGCTCCTCAGATGCTGCCTGACTTGCTGTGCTTTTCCAGCACCACTCTAATCCAGAATCTGTTTTCCAGCATCTGCAGTCATTGTTTTTACCTAAAACATTTAACTCTATGACTTTTTAAATCTTTCTCCTCTCACCTTAAAAATGTGCTCCCTGATCTTGAAATGACCCATCCTCGGAAAAAGACAACTACTATTAACTCTATCTATGCCCCTCATGATTTTTTAAACTTCTATCAGGTCACCTCTCAACCTCCTACACTCCAGTGAAACAAATCCCAGCCTTTCTTTATAACTTAAACCTTCCATTCCCAGCAACATCCTGGTAAACCTCTTCTGAACCCTCTCCAGCTTAATCATATCCTTCCTATAGCTGGGCAACCAGAACTGGACACAATATTCCAGAACAGGACTCACCAGTGTTGTTTGGAGTGTGGGAGGAAACCCCCGCAGACCCAGGGAGAACGTGCACACTCCACACAGTCACCTGAGGGTGGAACCGAACCCAGGTCCCTGGTACTGTGAGACAGCACTGCTAACCACTGAGCCACAGTGCCACCCATCTGAGCCAAGTTTTGAAAGGCTAACACATTAGTGAAGCTTCCAATGACGGCTGGTCTTTGGGCTGTGACTCACAAGACAAGCCAAACGTCACAACAGTAAGGACCCGCTGAAGAAATGTGGACGCACGGGAGGAGATTCCGACAGTTGAGTGATCACAGCCTCCTGGAGATGAGGTCACAGCAGAGAAATCCTCACCCTCCTTCCAACCCGCTTTGTTTGCTGATCATCGGGAGGGTGGAATAATCCAGAAGATGAATCAAGTGCATTCCAAAGATTACACTGGAGGCAAGCAGATAAAAATCGAGAATAGAAGTTTCTCTTTCTCTGGGTAGTGATGTCGTTGCTGTGGGGTGAGGCAGCTGAGGTAGAGAGAATAATCTAAAACTGAAAATGTGTTGCTGGAACAGCGCAGCAGGTCAGGCAGCATCCAGGGAACAGGAGAATCGACGTTTCGGGCATAAGCCCTTCTTCAGGAATCATTCCTGAAGAAGGACTTATGCCCGAAACGTCGATTCTCCTGTTCCTTGGATGCTGCCTGACCTGCTGCGCTTTTCCAGCAACACATTGTCAGCTCTGATCTCCAGCATCTGCAGACCTCACTTTCTCCCAGAATAATCTAAAAACCTGCTGAGTTTTTCCAGCGATCTCTGTTTTTGTTTCTGATTTACAGCATCCGCAGTTCTTCCGGCTTTTTTAATCTACAGAGATGGACTGACAATCACAGAGCCCGCGAGATCAAATCCCATGAGGGGATTTTCAGAATTTAGACTCAATTTTTTAATAACATGACGGTAAGCAATATAGTAAATGTGACCAGAAAGCTGTTAGATTGTTGTAAAACTCACAACCCCTCATTAATAAAGGAAGCAGACCATGTGTGCTCACTCTGGCCTATATGTGACTCCTGTCCCACACAAACAGTGAGGTCTCTGAACTGGCCTTCCATTTTTGCAAGTGACCAGAAAAAGTGACATTAGATTGAAGGGGTTCAAGAAATCAAATCACCAGGGGCTCCTCAAGAGCAATTAATGGTGGGTAATAATTGCTAGTCTTCCCTGTGACACCACATTCTGAAGTTGTACAATATATGATGGGAGATAATACAGTCCCAGATAACTTCTTAATCCTTAGGAGGATTCACTTACTTCGCTTTAACGTATGTCATAAAATCCCTACAGGGAAGCAGGCCATTCAGCCCATCAAGTCCAAACTGACCCTCTGAAGATAATCCCACACCTCATCACTGTAACTGCATTTCCCATGACTAAATCCACCTAACCTGTACACACCTAGGCACTATGAGCAATTTCCCATGGCCAATTCACCCTAACCCGCACACCTTTGGACTGCGGGAGGAAACCAGAGCACACCCACACAGACACGGGGAGAATGTGCAAACTCCACACAGACAGTCACCCGAGGCTGGAACCGAACCTGGGTCCCTGGCGCTGTGAGGCAGCAGTGTTAACCACTGAGCCACCGTGCCACCCCCTGCCTGTCAGCACAAGCTTTCTCGTTGGGCAGATATGAGAACTCAGTAACATTCAAAGACAATGTCCTCTCCAGTAGTTGGTTTACTTTGGGAATCCCTATACCAATAGAAAAAAAAACTGCTGGCAATGATACAGGCAGAATTTTCAGAATGTGGTAAAAAGACCTGGGGAGAAGGAAATAATCAGGGAGTTTGCCCTGGAGAGAAACCTGATCTCAGCAATTCAGCGCTGGGCAAGGGAGTTCTTGGGGTGACTTTTTTGAACTGCCAGGCATCAACTAATGGCTACTTAATAGCCTCACCTCAGCACCTTTCCAATCACCTACATCCCTGACCAGTGAAAGGTGGTTGGCTGCCCAACTGGGAAACTATGGGGAAACTGAGGATTGCCGATGCTGAAGAGTCCGAGTCGAGAATGTGGTGCTGGAAAAGCACAGCAGGTCGGGCAACATCCTCAGGAATGCGGAAGGGCTTATGCCCAAAACGTCTATTCTCCTGCTCCTCAGACGCGGCCTGACTTGGCTGTGCTTTTCCAGCACCACACTTTTCGACTCCAACTGGGAAACCATGGAAACCTACCTGCTGAATTTCAGGAAGGTGTCTCCAATTGCCCGATCAAGCAATTCATAATGAATACAATTTAAAAGATTTCAAAACATGTGGCAAACAAAATCCTATCTATCACAACTTTAAAATACTTAAATAAGAGCTTCCTTCTGTATTACATCTACAGATTTGACTTCACTACTTTTGCCCACTGAGGAGGTGATACCTTGTGGTATTATCACTGGGCAGTTAATTCACAGACCCAGTTAATGCTCTGGGACCCAGGTTCAAATCCTACCACAGCAGACGATGGAATCTGAATCCAATAAGGATCTGGAATTAAGAGGCTAATGATGACTGTGAATCAGTTACTAGAAAACCCCTCTGGTTCACTGATGCCCTTTAGGGAAAGCTAACTATCATCCTTACCTGGTCTGAGCCTATACATGACTCCAGACACACAGCAATGTGGTTGATTCTTAACAGCCTCCTGGGCAATAACTGCTGGCCTGGCCAGTGACACCCTCATCCCATGAATGAATGGTTTTGAGAGTTTAATAGTCTTTTCCTGGGTTATTCAAGTAACTGAGCTTAAACGTTCTTAGCTTCAATCTGGTGAAAAATCATGGCTCTAGAAATACAGACAAGTTAATTATTAAACCCCTTCATTCACAAAGCTGCGAGTTCAAAATCCAAAATCTCAAATAAAATACATTAATGTATATAAATCACACACCATACATCAGGTTTTGCTCTGTTCTGGATGAGAGAGATGACCTTCCAAAGAGCAAAAACTTAACAAGTGTCAGACTGGGCGATGTTCTGCTCAGCTGTGGGCTGTTCTTTAAAATAAACATTGCCACAGCATTCAACCACCCAGATTTAGAATGCATACGCAATACGTTCAGCCCTGAATGCTCTGCCAAGGTAGCACTCTGTCCTCTGAGTGAAAAGACCCGTGAGTTCCAGTCCCACTCCAAAGAGCTGAGCACCACGTTGAGCCTGACGCAGTAGTGAGGGAGTGCAGCGCTGCCAGAGGTTTCATCCTGTCAGGTCATGGCCCAGGCTGTCCTCTCGGGTAGATGTTAAAGATGCAGTGGTGCTATTTTTGAAGAGGAGTAGGGAATCTCAGTTGGACCAATGAGTTAGCCAGTGCCACGAAATCAGAATGGGCCATTATTGCCCAGTGACCCATCTTCAGAACGAGAAATCAACTTGAACAGTTAACTGTGCTTCTTCTCTCCTCACAGATGCCGCCAAACCTGATGACTTTCTCCAGCAAGTTTTGTTTCCATGTGTCTCAAATCTCCAGCATCTAAGGTTCTTTGTTTTTCTTTCTTCGTTGGGATGTGGAATGTCGCTGCCTGGGCCCAGCATTTATTGCCCATCCCTAGTTGCCCCTTGAGAAGATGGGGGTGAGCTGCCTTCTTGAACCGCTGCAGTCCAACTGCTGTGGGTTGACCCACAACGCCCCGGGGGGAGGGAATTCCAGGATTCTGACCCAGCGACACTGAAGGATATGACTATTATCATATTGCTCTTCGGTGTCTTTGCGATGCATATATTGGCTGCTACATTCCTTACACTACAAATAGTTGACTTCAAAAGTAATTTGTTGACTTTGGGAAGTCCAGATATCATGCAAGTTGCTAATAAAACTCTTCCTTTCAATGTGAGAAATTACAGGATTTAACAACATTGTCCAGTAGGTGGCAGAATACATCCACCATGTGAAAAACCCCTGATCTCAGTGTGATTTAAGCTGCTGTACTCACCCATTCTACTGTAATAACACCATTTAAAAACAGCTTTAAAACCTAATGAACTTGAAAGTGCTGCCTGCGTGCAAATTCATAAATTATAAAATATTGATTCCAAGTTGAATTGATTGTCATGTGTACTGAAGCACAGTGAAAAGTTTTATATTATGAGCAATACAGACAGATCACAGAGTTAAGTAGCTTTGATAAGTAAATGATAGGTAAACAGCGGCAAAAACAAAAACACAGATACAGGCGACTGTTAAGAGTTTGTGAGCCCATTCAGTATTCTAACAACAGTCAGGTAGAAACTGTTTTGAAACCGGCTGGTGCGTGTGTTCAGGCTTCTGTACCTTCTCCCCGATGGTAGAGGTTATAGAAAAACATTGTCAGGGTGGGATGGATCTTTGAGAATGCTGGCGGCCTTTCCTTGACAGCGGGCCTGGTAGGTGGATTCTGTAGATGGGAGGTTGGCCTTTGTGATTGTCCGGGCCGAGTTCACCACTCTCTGTAACCATCTCCGATATTGAATGGTACAGTTGCCATACCAGGTGGTGATACATCCAGACAGAATGCTCTCGATGGCACAACTATAAAAGTTGGCAAGGGTATTCGCCGTCATGCCAAATTTCCTCAGCTGCCTGAGGCAGAAGAGACGTTGTTGGGTCTTTGTAACCAGTGCGTCCACATGAAGAGTCCAATTAAGCTTGCTGTGGATGACCACTCCCAGGAGCTTGACACTCTCCACTCATCCCACCTCTGTGCTGTTAATGTGTAGGGGGGGACATGTGTAATGTGTAGACGTAAGTCAATAATGAGTTCCTTGGTTTTGCCGGCATTGAGAGCTAGGTTGTTCTCAGTGCACCATTTTTCCAAGTCTTCCACCTCCCCTCTATAGTCTGGTTCATCGCCATCTGAGATTCGACCGACTATGGTGATGTCATCAACGAACTTGTAAATGGCATTAGTCTGGTATTTGGCGACGCAGTCCTGGGTATACAATGAGTACAGTAGGGGGCTGAGTACACACCCCTGGGGGGCTCCAGTGTTGAGTGTGAGTGAGGATGAAATATTGTCCCCAATCTTCACTGATCGTGGCCTGTGGGTCAGGAAACTGAGGGTCCAGTTGCAGAGAGTGGGGCTTAGTCCGAGATCACTTAGTTTAGTAATATAAAGTTTAGTAATATCACTAAGTTTATAATAAGGTAGGATCCATTCCAACTTTGTTATTCCTCTGTCAGACTGAAAGGTACTCAAGATATGGCTCCATTATAAAACTTGTTGATAGCTCTAGAACAGAGTGAACCTGGAGTAACCTAGAAACAGAAAATAGGAGTGGACCGAGGCCATTCAGCACTTTGAGCCTGCCCCACCATTCAATACAATCATGGCTGACCATGCAATCTCAGTATCCCATTCCCACCCTCTCCCCATCCCCTTTGATCCCTTTAGCTACAACTACCCTTTAGCAGTTCCCTCTTGAATCTATCTAATGAACTGGCCCCAACAGCTTCCTGTGGGAGAGAATTCCACAGGTTCACAACTCTCTGAATGAAGGAATTCTTCATCTCAGTCCTGAATGACTTACCCCTTTATTCTTACACTCCGACCCCTAGTTCTGGACTTCCCCAACATCGGGAACATTCTTCCCACATCTAGCCTGTCCAGTCCCGTCAGGATTTTATATGTTTCTGAGATCTCCCCTCATTCTTCTCAATTCCAATCAGTACAAGCCGAGTTGATCCAGCCTTTCCTCATGTGTCAGTCCCACCATCCCGGGAATCAGTCTGGTGAACTTTCATGGACTCCCTCAATAACAGGAATATCCTCCCTCAGACTGGGAGACCAAAACTGTTCACAATACTCAACGTGTGGCCTCACCAAGACCCTGTATAATTGCAGCAAGACATCCTTACTCCAATCCTCTCGCTATGAAGGCCAGCATGCCATTAGCTTTCCTCGCCGCCTGCTGCAGCTGCATGCCAACCTTCAGAGACTGTTCCACCATGATACCCAGGTCTCATTGCACCTCACTTTTCCCTAAACTGTCACCGTTCAGATAATAATCTGCCTTCCTGCTTGTGTGACCGATGTGGATAACCTCATATTTATCCACATTCTATTGCATTTGCCAAGTATCTCAGCCAGTCTGCCCAAGCCACAATGCAGCCTCCTAGCATCTTCCTCACAGCACACACTGCCACCCAGCTCCGTGTGTCAGCTGCAAATTTGGAGATATTGCACTCCACTCCTTCGTCCAAATTGTAAATGCATATTGAGAACAGCAGGGGTCCCAGCACTGAACTCAGTGGTACCCCACTTGGCACTGCCTACCACTCTGAAAAGGACCTGTTTATTCCAACCCCCTGCTTCCCGGATCTGTCAGCCAGGTCTCTACCTGGGTGCAGAGGTCGATCGCTTGGCAACTCGATGCTGCTCTAACCCTTAATAAGGTCTTGGCTGATTTGGTTGTGGCCTGATCTGCATAATCCCATCCAGCCCAGATGGACTCTCACTCCCTCGCTGGTCAAGACTTTATCTGCCTGTGCCTTAAAAAATATTCAGTGCCCCAGCTTCTGTCACTGTCTAGAGAAGCGACTGCCAAAGACTCGTGACTCTCCGTGAGAGAAAAGTTTTCAACTCCATTTCAATTTGGAGACCTCCCTTACTTTTAAACTGTGTCCTGGTCTCCAAAACCAAGGGGGGATTCATAACATTCCCTTCAGCAACAGTCTCAGCTCTGGTTCAATACGCTCACCTCTCAGTCAGAAGGTGAAGTCCCCTCCACAAACCTAAGCACAAGATCTAAGCTGTTATGGAATTCCAAGGAACTGTCACATTGTCATCGACAGCGTCAATGTTAGATCAAAGTCTATTCGCCCCTTGTGGGTGAGTTAAAAGATTTCCCGGCACATTGGCGAACGGGAGCTAACGGAACGATGAATTAAAGGTGAAATCAAGGAATAAAAAGTGGGAAAGAGAGAGTGGATTAATGGAGGGTAATAGAGACCAAATGGAAAAGTAAGAACGATTTATTTAAAATTGGACATTTTTAAAATTCAAAGCCTGAAGAAATTAGACTCTGTAGGTGTGGCTCAGTGGCTCAGTGGTTAGCACTGCTGCCTCACAGCACCAGGATCCCAGATTCAATTCCAGCCTCGGGTGACTGTCTGTGTGGAGCTTGCATGTTCTCCTTGTGTCTGTGTAAGCTTGCTCCCACAGTCACAAAGATATGCTGATCAGGGTGAATTGACCATGTTAAGTTGCCCATGCTGTTAGGTGCATTAGTCAGAAGGAAATGGGTTACTCTTTTGAGGGTCGGTATGGACTTGTTGGGTGGAAGGGCCTGTTTCTGCACTGTAGGGAATCTAATCTAATTTAGACTGGCTCATTTTCAGTGCCAAAGAGTTGGATTGGCAATTATTAACACATGGTTAAAAATGTACTTAGCTGGTTCCTTGAACTGCTTAATTTTTGCCATTTGCATTAACTGCTGGTCCTCCTCCTGCACCATTACCTCTCCTGTCCCTCAACGGATTCACCTTCTATTTGTCATTTACTTACTCCATCTGAGAGTTAGTTTTTATGTGGGCCACACACTGAGGACACTCAGCTCTACCTCACCACCTCCTCTTTTCATTGAATCCCGACAGTACAGACAGAGGGAATTCGGCCCATCGAGTCTGCACCGACACTCCGAAGAATATCCCACCAGACCCAGCACCCCCACCCTATCCCTGTAATCCTGCATCTCCCATGGCTAATGCACCTCGCCTGCACATCCTGAGACACCACGGCGCAATTTAGCATGGCCAATCCACCCTAACCTGCACACCTTTTACACTGTTGGTAAATTATGACATTACTTATCTGACATGTGTTTAATATTGTGAAGCCCAAAACTTTTGCTTTTTTGCCCTTTGCTCTTAATTCCCGGTTCCTTAATGACTGACCCCATCCTCTCTTGAAACAGTCTGAGGTTAAATTAATTTGCAGGCAATCTTGGTGTTAGACATAATCCTGACACATTTCCAACCTCATATTCTTGCCATGACAAAGACTATTTCCACCTCCATAATACTGTCCGACATCATCCCTCTCTTAGCTCATTGGCTGCTGAAACCCGCACCATAATCTACAATACAAACGGCCTCACAATTCTCCCAGAGATCTGAGTTCCTCCAATACTGGCCTTTCGAATATCCCCCAGCTCCCCACCCCCTCCACCCCATAACCCCCCAATTTTAATCACTCCGCCATTGGTGACTGTGCCTTGAGTTGCCAAGGTATCCAAGTAAAGTGGCCATAGTCCCAGACAGCTACTCTGTCATTAGAGAGAGAGAGACAACTGGTGGTGGTTTAACCTGAGGGTCACTGGGCAAGACTGGGACTAATGACTCGGGTGGGGGGTGGGGTAGTATTTGTGAGAATGACCTTTTTTTTTAATTCATTCACGGGATAAGGGTGTCAGCCACATTGCAGACCAGATAAGGATTGCAGCTTCCTTCCCCAAAGGGCATTTGGGGATCAGATGGGCTTTTCCAACAATAGATGCTTGGTCATCTTTAGATTCTTAATTTCAGATTCTTTATTGAATTCAAATTGAACTATCTGCCATTGCGGGATTCGAACCTGGAGCCCCAGAACATTAGTTGGGTCCCCTCCTACTCTGCCGAGGACATGCAGGTCCTGGGCCTCCTCCATCGCCACTCCCTAACTACCTGCCCCCTGGAGGAAGAACGCCTCATCTTCCGCCTCAGGACTCTCCAACCCCAGGGCATCAATGTGGATTTCACCAGTTTCCTCATTTCCCCTCCCCCCACCTCACCCCAGCTCCAACCTTCCAACTCAGCACCGCCCTCATGACCTGTCCATCTTCCTTCCAACCAATCCGCTCCACCCTCCTCTCCGACCAATCACCATTATCCCCACCTCCATCCACCTATTGCACTTTCAGCTGCCTTCCCCCCCAGCCCCACCCCCCTCCCATTTATCTCACCACGCACCCCCCCTCCCTTCCACCCCCTCGGCTCACAGCCTCAATCCTGATGAAGGGCTTTTGCCCAAAACGTCGATTTTCCTGCTCCTCGGATGCTGCCTGACCTGCACCACATTCTCAACCCTGATCTCCAGCATCTGCAGTCCTCACTGTTTCCTCTGTGGACTGACAGGCCAGTGATAATCCTACTAGACCATCACCTCCCCTCTCTAGGGAGGGATTAAACTAGATTGGTGGGGGGATAGGGACCTGTGCAAGGAGTCAGAGGATGGGAAGTCAAGAGCAAGAACACAAGACAGAAAGGGGAATACGAGAAGTGATAGAGGAATCAAAGTCCAGACTCAAATAAGGCCACAAAAAAAACAAAGGACATGGAATATTAAAAAGACAAGCCTTTATGGTTTTGAGCCTGAACACATGGAAAATTTGAAATAAAGTGGATGAATTAATTATGGAAATGGATGTCGAAGGAAATGATATAGCTGGGCCTATGAAGATAGGCTGCAGGGTGGCCAGAGATGGGAATTCAATATTCAAACCTTTCAGTATGTAGTAAGGACAGACCAAAGGTGGTAGGGCATATAAACTCATTATTGAGGAAAGATATTAGCTCAGACAATGTCGAATCTGTGAATTGAGAAATAACAAGGGGCAGAAAACATTAGTGGGGTAGTATAGAGACCACCAAACTGTAGTAGTGAAGTTGGAAAAGGCATTAAACAGGAAATCAGAGATGTACGAGGTAAAGGAACATCTGTAATTATGGGTGACTTTATTCTACATATAGATTGGTCCAATTTAATTAGTCAAAATACTGAAGCGGAGGAATTTCTAGAGTGTACTCGGGGTGGCTTTCTAGACTGATACTTTGAGAAACAAACGGAGAACAGGCCATGTGAGACTGGGTATTGATTAATGAGAAAGGATTAACCCAGATCATGGAGTGTGTGTGTGTGTGTGTGTATTCCCCAGAAGGGGTTTGAAGCCAAAACATTGAATGCTTTTCAGAAGGCGTTAGGGAGAGTTAAAGGGCATGGGGGGGAAAGTGGGAACAGGGGACAGAGTTGAGTAGTCAGCCAGGACCATACTGAATGCAGGCTCGAGGGGCCAGATGGCCTATTCCTGCTCCTACCTCAGGTCAGGGGCAAGGTTGTGAAGATACATCCTACATGGTGATGACCTAACTGCCCAGAGGCCGGGATCCCCTCGCCCACACATGCACTGTACATGGGCTCTGACCAGCCAGCTCCCAGCCACTCTCTAGACCACAAAGACTCTCCGAATCTCCTGTTTCTATCTGTCAGCCAGACCTCCCCGATTGGCCCCAGCCAATTAAGATGTTTATATCTGACAGTGTCTGTTTTGTACACATTAACCTCCATGGTCAAACTCCAAATACACGCCTCACTTAAATTTAAACTGACTGTCAGTACGTCCTGGTACCTCCCTCTCTGTCAGAGCCTCTCTCTGACCTAATGTATTATCAGTATGTTTTCCCCTGCAGTGCAGAGATTTCCCTAGATTTGCGTATTTCACACCTTTCTGGTTTGTTTCAGCCTTTCCAATCCCACTGTCTCTCTCTTCCTTCCAGTATGTTAGTATCTATCCCAGTGTTCCCGTCTGTCTGTCTGTGTGTTTTGATGACCAGCTGGGGATTGTCCCGGATTCAATCCCACGACAATCCACAGACAGAAATTTCATTTCCTTAAAAATCACGTCCTGTGCAACCCCTGAACCTGGATGGAGACTGGTGCTGGGAAGTGATGAAAACCACCCCTCACAAAGCTCAGATCCACCCAGACTTGCACACACCTCTCTGGGTTTAACAGGCTCCCAGGGGGTGGGAGGAGGAGGTGGAGAAACCTTGCTGTACATTTCAGCTGCTCTCTCTCTCTCTCTCTGTACAAAGTCAGACTCCCCTTTCCGACGCAGGGCAGAGTCCAGGAAGTAAGGGTGAACTTCAGAAATCCCTGGCTGCTGTCTGCCATGCCTGTCCTCAGTTTGTTGCTGCTGTTGGTGAATTCTGCCGTCGCTCTGTCTTCCACAGGTGAGAATGGAACTGCTTTTTGTCTGCCTGAGAGAAGGTGTTACTCCCTGGGCAACTTGGAGTGTGGGCAACCAGTAACATTGAGAAGGACCATAGGAATAGTCTTTAAGGGAGGGAATCTGCCATCCTTACCTGGTTTGGCCTACACCTGGCTCCTGACCCACAGCAATGTGGTTGACTCTTAACTACCTTCGGAAATGAACTAGGAGACAGTGAGGTTTGCAGATGCTGGAGGTCAGAGTGAAGAGTGTGTTGCTGGAAAAGCACAGCAGGTCAGGCAGCATCCGAGGAGCAGGAATTCCTGATGAAGGGCTCCGGCCTGATTCCCCTGCTCCTCGGATGCTGCCTGACCAGCTGCGCTTTCCCAGCAACACATTCACAACACTGTCCTCTGAAATGGCTCATTTGAGGAGCAATTGCAGGAACAGGCCATTCAGCCTACCAATGACGGCACCGACCCTCTGAAGGGTATGGCACCCAGACTCCTTTACCCTGTAACCCTGCATTTCCCATGGACTAATCCACCAAGCCTACCCAGCCCTGGGCACTATGGGACAATTCAGCACGGGCCATTCCACCCTATTGTGCACATCCTTGGACCGTGGGAGGAAATCCACACAGACACGAGGAGAATGTGCAAACTCCACACAGACAGTCGCCCGAGGCTGGAATCAAACCCAGGTCCCTGGCGCTGTGAGGCAGCAGTGCTAACTACTGAGCCACTGTGTCACCCCTATTATAATGCAAAATGAGGTCATTTGGCCCATTGTGCCAATGCTGTCTCAATTGTCAAACCCGTCTCCATTACCCTGTGCCAATCTCCTGCCTTTCCTCCATCTCTCTGCACACCATTATTACCCAAAAACATCATCCAATACTCCTCTTGAATGGCTCAGTTGACTCACCCTCGACCACATTTCCAGGCAATGTTTAAACTTTTACAGTAGTGAGCCCAGTACACAGTGGATTGTGTCCACCTCCTGGGTTCACCATGAAGTGTAAATGTGTGCATTTGTTTTAAAGGGAACAAGTTATGAGGGGTTGAGTTATGAAGAGTTAAAGGGAACTTAAGTTATGAGGGGTTGAGTTATGAAGAGAGGTGATACAAATTTGGCCTGCTTTCTCTCGAGTTGAGAAAGTTAAGGGGTGATCTGATCAAAGTCTTCAAGATAATAGGAAAAGACAGAGTAGATGAAGATAAACCATTCCCACCAGGTTTGACAGTGTGGTGCTGGAAAAGCACAGCAGGTCAGGCAGCATCCGAGGAGCAGGACAGTCAACGTTTCCTGATGAAGGGCTTATTCCCGAAACGTCAATTTGCCTGCTCCTCGGAAGCTGCCTGACCTGCTGTGCTTTTCCAGCACCACACTCTCGACTCTGATCTCCAGCATCTGCAGTCCCCACTTTCTCCTATTCCCACAGGTTGGGGAGTCTAGAATGAGGGTCATAGTCTAAGGATTAGGGCCAGACCATTTAGGAGAGGTGTTAGGAAGCACTTCGACACACAAAGGGTGAGAGAGGATTGGAATTCTCTTCCATGAATGGAAGTGGATGCTGTGTCTGTTGTTAATTTTGAATTTCAGACAGATCCATGGCTGTTCAGCAAAGTGTATGAAGGGATATGGGTCAAAGGCAGGTTTATGGAGATAGGCCACTGATGATCTCACTGAATGGTGGAGCAGGCACAAGGGCTGAATGGGGTCCTCTTGCACCTATTTCTCTGTTAGTGTCAACGGCAGCACTATGAGTTAAGGGTCACATGTAGGCCAGACTGGGTAAGGGTGGCAGATTTCCTTCCCTGAAGGACGTGAGTGAAGGGGTTTTACAATACTTTATTTTGGGTAAGGTAAAGGCAGGAATTCAGTCACTCAAAGGGCATACCGCTGAGCTAAGTGCAGCAGCATCAAGAGGGCAGTATGGACAGCCAGCACCCAGACCTCAAAGTGGGCAAGATCAATGTAGGCAGGAAAACGGGGCTCTGAAACCATGGAAACAGCAGACTTGTCCCAGCCACCCCATCGTTCTCCCGATCCGGTCGGAATCTCCCATGTTTTATTATTTAATTACATATGGGTTGACGACCCTTGTTCCCCATTCCACTTGTGAAATCTGCCCTGGGGGATGTGGAGCACAAGGCATTAAAGAGAGATAAAGTGCCCGCGATAGAAAATGAGAGGAGATGGTGCATGTCACACACAGTAAGTGTATGACACAGAGGCTGAGATAAAGGCAGGGCGTGTGCTTTACCCGTGTAACAGAGAGATAATGAAACTGTCAAACATTGGATAAAATGTATTTTTAGAGCAACTTTCATAACTGCTGAGCAACCAAAACCGCGTTATATTCAATGAAGTATATTTTTAATTGAATGGTGGAGCAAATAAAGCTGCCCATTTACACCCCACCAAACTCTCACAAACTGTCCTGTGGTAATGAACACATCGTGGTTCAGCAATGTCAGCGCAATTATAGTAACTGACCTAAACATTAGAGACTGTGCACAAGTCACCATCTTCAAAATCGTGCCTTAGGATCTTTCACATGGAGGAGCTGACAGGGCCACCATTTCATAAATGGGGCAAAAGATGGGACCCATGCCAGTGCTGCACTCCCCCAGTACTGCACTGTGCCAGTGCTACACTCCCCCAGTACTGCACTGTGCCAGTGCTACACTCCCCCAGTACTGCACTGTGCCAGTGCTACACTCCCTCAGTACAGCAACATGCCAGTGCTACACTCCCTCAGTACAGCACCGTGCCAGTGCAACACTCCCCCAGTACTGCACTGTGCCAGTACTGCCCTCCCTCAGTACTGTACTGTGCCAGTGCTACACTCCCCCAGTACTGTACTGTGCCAGTGCTACACTCCCCCAGTACTGCACTGTGCCAGTGCTACACTCCCTCAGTACAGCATCGTGCCAGTGCTACACTCCCCCAGTACTGCACTGTGCCAGTACTGCCCTCCCTCAGTACTGCACTGTGCCTGTGCTACACTCCCTCAGTACAGCATCGTGCCAGTGCTACACTCCCCCAGTACTGCACTGTGCCAGTACTGCCCTCCCTCAGCACTGTACTGTGCCAGTGCTACACTCCCTCAGTACAGCACTGTGCCAGTGCTACACTCCCTTAGTACTGCAACATGCCAGTGCTACACTCCCTCAGTACTGCAACATGCCAGTGCTACACTCCCTCAGTACAGCACTGTGCCAGTGCTACACTCCCTCAGTACAGCACTGTGCCAGTGCTACACTCCCCCAGTACTGCACTGTGCCAGTGCGACACTCCCTCAGTACTGCAACATGCCAGTGCTACACTCCCTCAGTACAGCACTGTGCCAGTGCTACACTCCCCCAGTACTGCACTGTGCCAGTGCGACACTCCCCCAGTACTGCACCATGCCAGTGCTACACTCCCTCAGTACACACTGTGCCAGTGCTACACTCCCCCAGTACTGCACCGTGCCAGTGCTACACTCCCTCAGTACTGCATCGTGCCAGTGCTACACTCCCTCAGTACTGCATCGTGCCAGTGCTGCACTCCCTCAGTACTGCATCGTGCCAGTGCTACACTCACTCAGTACACACTGTGCCAGTGCTACACTCCCTCAGTACTGCACCGTGCCAGTGCTACACTCCCTCAGTACAGCATCGTGCCAGTGCTACACTCACTCAGTACACACTGTGCCAGTGCTACACTCCCTCAGTACTGCACCGTGCCAGTGCTCCACTCCCTCAGTACAGCATCGTGCCAGTGCTATACTCCCTCAGTACTGCATCGTGCCAGTGCTATACTCCCTCAGTACTGCATCGTGCCAGTGCTACACTCCCTCAGTACAGCATCGTGCCAGTGTTATACTCCCTCAGTACAGCATCGTGCCAGTGCTACACTCCCTCAGTACTGCACCGTGCCAGTGCTACACTCCCTCAGTACAGCATCGTGCCAGTGCTATACTCCCTCAGTACTGCATCGTGCCAGTGCTATACTCCCTCAGTACTGCATCGTGCCAGTGCTATACTCCCTCAGTACTGCATCGTGCCAGTGCTACACTCCCTCAGTACTGCATCGTGCCAGTGCTATACTCCCTCAGTACTGCATCGTGCCAGTGCTATACTCCCTCAGTACAGCATCGTGCCAGTGCTATACTCCCTCAGTACAGCATCGTGCCAGTGCTACACTCCCTCAGTACTGCATCGTGCCAGTGCTACACTCCCTCAGTACTGCATCGTGCCAGTGCTACACTCCCTCAGTACAGCACCGTGCCAGTGCTACACTCCCTCAGTACAGCATCGTGCCAGTGCTATACTCCCTCAGTACTGCATCGTGCCAGTGCTACACTCCCTCAGTACAGCATCGTGCCAGTGCTATACTCCCTCAGTACTGCATCGTGCCAGTGCTATACTCCCTCAGTACTGCACCGTGCCAGTGCTACACTCCCTCAGTACAGCACCGTGCCAGTGCTACACTCCCTCAGTACAGCACTGTGCCAGTGCTACACTCCCTCAGTACTGCATCGTGCCAGTGCTACACTCCCTCAGTACTGCATCGTGCCAGTGCTGCACTCCCCCAGTACAGCAACATGCCAGTGCTACACTCACTCAGTACTGCATCATGCCAGTGCTACACTCCCTCAGTACTGCATCGTGCCAGTGCTACACTCCCTCAGTACTGCATCGTGCCAGTGCTACACTCCCTCAGTACTGCACCGTGCCAGTGCTACACTCCCTCAGTACAGCACCGTGCCAGTGCTACACTCTCCCAGTACAGCATCATGCCAGTGCTACACTCCCTCAGTACAGCATCGTGCCAGTGCTACACTCCCTCAGTACACACTGTGCCAGTGCTACACTCCCCCAGTACAGCAACATGCCAGTGCTACACTCCCTCAGTACTGCACCGTGCCAGTGCTACACTCTCCCAGTACAGCATCGTGCCAGTGCTACACTCCCTCAGTACTGCATCGTGCCAGTGCTACACTCCCTCAGTACACACTGTGCCAGTGCTACACTCCCTCAGTACAGCATCGTGCCAGTGCTACACTCCCTCAGTACTGCATCGTGCCAGTGCTACACTCCCTCAGTACACACTGTGCCAGTGCTACACTCCCTCAGTACAGCACTGTGCCAGTGCTACACTTCCTCAGTACACACTGTGCCAGTGCTACACTCCCTCAGTACTGCATCGTGCCAGTGCTACACTCCCCCAGTACACACCGTGCCAGTGCTACACTCCCTCAGTACACACTGTGCCAGTGCTACACTCCCTCAGTACAGCACTGTGCCAGTGCTACACTCCCTCAGTACAGCACTGTGCCAGTGCTACACTCCCTCAGTACAGCACTGTGCCAGTGCTACACTCCCTCAGTACTGCATCGTGCCAGTGCTACACTCCCTCAGTACACACTGTGCCAGTGCTACACTCCCTCAGTACAGCACTGTGCCAGTGCTACACTTCCTCAGTACACACTGTGCCAGTGCTACACTCCCTCAGTACTGCATCGTGCCAGTGCTACACTCCCTCAGTACACACTGTGCCAGTGCTACACTCCCTCAGTACAGCACTGTGCCAGTGCTACACTCCCTCAGTACAGCACTGTGCCAGTGCTACACTCCCTCAGTACAGCACTGTGCCAGTGCTACACTCCCTCAGTACTGCATCGTGCCAGTGCTACACTCCCTCAGTACACACTGTGCCAGTGCTACACTCCCTCAGTACAGCACTGTGCCAGTGCTACACTTCCTCAGTACACACTGTGCCAGTGCTACACTCCCTCAGTACTGCATCGTGCCAGTGCTACACTCCCCCAGTACACACCGTGCCAGTGCTACACTCCCTCAGTACACACTGTGCCAGTGCTACACTCCCTCAGTACAGCACTGTGCCAGTGCTACACTCCCTCAGTACAGCACTGTGCCAGTGCTACACTCCCTCAGTACAGCATCGTGCCAGTGCTACACTCCCTCAGTACTGCACCGTGCCAGTGCTACACTCTCCCAGTACAGCATCGTGCCAGTGCTACACTCCCTCATTACAGCATCGTGCCAGTGCTACACTCCCTCAGTACAGCACCGTGCCAGTGCTACACTCTCCCAGTACAGCATCGTGCCAGTGCTACACTCCCTCAGTACAGCATCGTGCCAGTGCTACACTCCCTCAGTACACACTGTGCCAGTGCTACACTCCCTCAGTACAGCATCGTGCCAGTGCTACACTCCCTCAGTACACACTGTGCCAGTGCTACACTCCCTCAGTACAGCATCATGCCAGTGCTACACTCCCTCAGTACTGCAGTGGGAGGGTCAGGCTTTCGATTGCCTTCAAGTTTCTGCTGTCACAATGAGACCATCGTGTTGGTCAGAGACCGCGAACGAATTGAATTCTTGTAACTGTATTCATTACTTTAAACTGGACTCAACCTTCTGGTACTGGGCCAGCAACGCAGCGGAGCATTGGTCCCTTTAGTGACGAGATTACATTTGTTTGCTTTCAGGTTATTTCTGGCACATCACCGATGTGCACTGGGATCCTGATTACAGTGTTACTGACAACCCATCGGCTGTGTGTCCTTCTTCATCAGAGCCCGTGAACAATCCAGGGAGGTGGGGGGATTATCTTTGTGACTCTCCCTGGACTCTGATCAATTCATCGATCTACGCCATGAAGGCTATCTTCCCCCGTCCTAACTTCATCATTTGGACAGGGTAAATATGCAGGGATTACTGTGTGTGAATATGTGACCCGTGTAGGAAGAGAGGAGTTGCTGAATTAATAGAGAATAAGGTGGATATGGCTCACCTTGTACCATTCTAGAAGCTGCTATCTGCTGTTGCTTGTTGAGTTGTATTTCTGATGCCAGGTCTAATCCACTGCACCATGACCACCACCATGGAAATGCCAAGGAGGCACCAAAACCAGAGTGGGCGTCAAATCCCATTGTTGACACCAATCTGTTCCACATTCATCAGCTGCCCTTCCCCCAAACTGAGTGCAAGTCACCGACAGTGACAATGATTTCCTTTCCAGGTTTCTTGAAGTCCAGGGCTATGAATAGTTTTTCACAGATTCCCTATAGTGCACAAGCATAATATGAGATAACCAGATTGAGTATCATCTTCTAAATCTTTCCACTACAAGCCAATGCTAATACTAAGAGACATTCTTGGAGATGGAAGGAAAATTGGAACTTTGACCACGCTGGCTCAGTGGTTAGCACTGCTGCCTCACAGCGCCAGGGACCCAGGTTCAATCCCAGCCTCAAGTGACTGTCTGTGTGGAGTTTGCACATTCTCCTGGTGTGGGTTTCCTCCAGGTGCTCCGGTTTCCTCCTACAGTCCAAAGATGTGCAGGTTAGGGTGGATTGGCCATGCTAAATTGCCCCATAGTGTTCAGGGATGCACAGGCTGGGTGGTTAGCCATGGGAAATGCTGTTGTGGTTCTGTTCGCCGAGCTGGGAATTTGTGTTGCAGACATTTCGTCCCCTGTCTAGGTGACATCCTCAGTGCTTGGGAGCCTCCTGTGAAGCGCTTCTGTGGTGTTTCCTCCGGCATTTATAGTGATTTGTATTTGCCGCTTCCGATTGTCAGTTCCAGCTGTCCGTTGCAGTGGCTGGTATATTGGGTCCAGGTCGATGTGCTTATTGATTGAATCTGTGGATGAATGCCATGCCTCTAGGAATTCCCTGGCTGTTCTCTGTTTGGCTTTTCCTATAATAGTAATGTTGTCCCAGTCAAAATGCTGGGTTACAGGGATGGGGATTGGAGGCTCTGGGTGGGCTGCTCTTCAGAGGGATGGTGTGGACTTGTTGAGCCAAATGGCCTACTTCTACATGATTCTATACGATGGTGACAACATCTAATTATCTCCTCCAGTCTGGTGTAGTGAAATGACTCACCCTTCCTGGCAAATTGTGGCAGCTGTAGATCTCAGGAGAAGACTACCTCCTGGTACCTGTCCTTGGCTGGTCCTTTATAAGCCTGAGAGTGTCTCACTGCCTAGGGCCCTATGACAGTATTGTTCTGGGTTTACCTCCTCCATCCTGATTGGCTGTATTGTAAGAAATACAGCAGGACCACAGAGCCAGAGTCATAGGGCACGGAAACAGACCCTTTGGTCTAACACATCCATGTTGACCAGGTTTCCTAAATTAATCTAGTCCCATTTGCCAGTATTTGCTGCACATTCCTCTAAGCTCTTTCTATTTATACACCCATTCAGACGCCTTTTAAATGTTGTAATTGTACCAGCTTCCACCACTTTCTCATTCCATACATGCACCACTCTCTGCGTGAAAAGGTTGTCGTGTTAACTTTCCAAAATGGAGATGCATTCTGTCCAGATTAGAATGTTTATTTAATCAGAAGACTAACTGAATCTTCCTTCTATCCAGTGTGTGATTAATGTCCAAGATCTATTCCCTTCTTGTGCAGAGATGACACTCCGCACATCCCTAATGAACAACTCAGTGAGGAAGCAGTGCTGAGGATAATTGGGAATGTCTCACAGCTCATACAGCAAGTCTTCCCAGGTGAGTGCTAAAGTTGTCGAGGTCTCTGATGGACAGGAGCTGAAATGACAGACAATGTCCCAAAGTTCTGCTCCTTTGCTAGCCACCAGCAGGCAGGAGGGAGCATTGCTCAGAGAGTACACAAATGAACCCAGCAAAAGAGCAATGGACAACAAAATCCAAGGGGTCCAAAGTGTTTATGCCAACAAATAGAAAGCACAATGTCAATGGGGCCACAATTATTGACAATGAGGAAGGTGAGTGTATGTCAGAGGTTGAGAGGTGACCTTATAGAGGTTTACTGATGGTTTCTCTTTAGCGCGATGGTTGTGTTCTTGTGCAACCTCACATCATTGAAAATGCCGGCTTTAGAAACAGTGCTCTAAACGTTACAACCAACACACGTTTTAACACGTGTTAGAAACAGTGTCCCCAATTCATCAATCGCGTTTCAGCGAATTCACGTTAACAAAACAGAATGACCTGTATAAAATAACGCGAGGTATAGATGAGGTGAATGGCAGGTGTCATTTCCCCAGGGTGGGAGGTTTTCAGGACTGGGGGGGGGGACACATTTTTAAGGCGAGAGGAGAAAGATTAAAATAAAGACATGAGGGGCAATTTTTTTTACACAGAGGGTGGTTTGTGGGTGGAGTGAACTTCCTGAGGAAGTGGGAGATGTGGGTACAATTACAACTTTTAAAAGACACTTGGATAAGTTCATGAATAAGAAAGGTTTGGAGGGATATGGGCCAAGCGCAGGCAGGTGGGACTAGTTTAGTTTGGGATTATGGTCGGCATTATTGGATGGACGGGTCAGTTCTGCCCCTGTATGATTCTATGACTCCACCCTCGCCAAGTTATTGGAGGGCACAGAAATAGGTGGGAATGCAAGTGGGGAGGATGATTCAAAGAGTTTGCAGGGAGAGACAGACAGATTAGGCGAGTGGGAAAGAAAATTAGCAAGTGGACTAGAACATGGGGAAATGTGAGGATGCACTTTGGTAGGAAAGGCAGATGAGCTGAATATTATTTAAATACAGAAAGCTACAACACAGAAGGGTTTGAGAGTCCTTGTGGGTAAATTACAAAAAAATACTAGTGGACAAATGCAGCAGGAAACAGGGAAGGCAAATGGAATGGTGGTCTTTATTTCAGAGAATGGAGTATAAAAATAGGGAGGTTTTGCTAAAATTATAGAAGCCACTATTCAAACCACAGCTGGAATATTGTAAATATTACCCCTTATCTCAAGAAAATCATACTGACATTGGAGGATGTTATTAGGCTGGTCCGAGGTATGGAGAAGCTGCCTTATGAGGAGAGATTGGGTCTGCAGTCATTGGAGTTCAGGAGAATCATAGATCATAGAATCCCTACAGTGTGGAAACAGGCCCTTCGTCCCAACAAGTCCACACTGGCCCTCCGAAAAGTTTCCCACCCAAGCCCATTCCCTTACTCTATTACTGTACATTTACCCCTAACTAACACATTAGGCAATTTAGCATGGCCAATGCACCTGACCTGCACATCTTTGGACTGTGGGAGGAAACCGGAGCACCCAGAGGAAATCCACACAGACACGGGGAGAATGTGCAAACTCCAGACACAGTCGCCCGAGGCTGGAATTGAACCCAGCTCCCTGTGCGGCAGCAGTGCTAACCACCATGCTGCCAGAGAATAAGAGGAGGCTTTATTAAAGCATACAAGGGGACTTGACAGCGGAGATGGAGAAAGTTGTTTCCTCTTGTTGGAGAGTTTCAGACCTGAGGGCATGACCTCAGAGTAAGGGATTGCCTATTTAAAACAGAGATAAGGAAGATTCTTTTTCTTTGAGGTTAGAAAATCTGTGGAAATCTTTACCAGTGAGGGCTGTAGAGGCTGGGACATTAAGTGTACTCAAGGCTAAGAAAGACAGATTTTAAACCTCCAAGGAAATGCAGAGTTTTGTGAATAGGACAGCGAATTGGAATTGAGGATTATCAGATCAGCCGTCATCTCGTTGAATGGTGAAGTTGACTTGATGGGCAGAATGGCCTACATCTGCTCCTATGTCTGACTACAACAAGGAGAGAGGTTCCCATTGCTGGCCAAAGCAAACTGTGGTGGACATCGCAAAGAAAGCCTGATTTTACTTTGACTTGAAGAGTGTAAAATCCCAGAGAACAATCAAGAGTAAAACCCCTGAATCCATTTCTTGCTCTTTGGGGCTGGCCCAGAGAAATTACGGTCAACTCTACTGTCACAGTGTGAATCTGCTTGGTGTTCCTGGCTTAGCTACTCACTGTATCGGACACAAGAGTGAAGGGCAAATCTCCATTCTATATTCCGTCTAATGACTTTTTTAAAATGGAGACCAAACAAAACGCTGGAGAGAGTGGTAGAAATTTCCTTGCTGTCGCCAATTGGACTAACATCCCCACTGCTACCATGTGGCTTGTGCAGTGTGCATTCCTGTAGGTGTTGAAACGAAGCCAGAACAAGGCTTAAGGGTGACTGTCCCCTCCCAATCATAGAAACCCTACATCAGGCCATTCAGCCCACACCAACCCTCTGATGAATACCTCACACAGACCCACCTCCCCTATAACCCTGCATTCCCTCATGGCAAACCCCACTAGCCTGCTATCCCTGGACACTACGAGCATTTTAGCATAGCCAATTCCCCCTAACCTGCACATAGAACATAGAACAGTACAGGCCCTTCGGCCCTCGATGTTGTACTGGCCTTTTATCCTACTCTAAGGTCAAACTAACCTACATATACCCTTCATTGTACTATCTTCCATGTTCCAATCCAAGAATCGCTTAAATGTCTCTAATGTATCTGACTCTACTACCACCGCTGGCAGTGCATTCCACCCCCCCCCCCCCCCAACTCAGTGTGTAAAGAACCTACCTCTGACATCTCCCCTAAACCTCCCTCCAATCACCTTAAAATTATGCTCCCTCATGATAGGCATTTCCGCCATGGGAAGAAAAATCTGACTATCCACGTCATATCTTTAGACTGTGGAAGGAGACCCACACAGACACAGGGAGAACATGCAAACTCCACACAGGCAGTCACCTGAGGCTAGAATGAACCCGGGTGCTGTGAGGCAGCAGTGCTAACCACTGAGCCGTCCATGCCCTAAGTTTGCTTTTACCATTGTGCTGTCTGGGCCTATTCATAAAGACAACCACCTGGATGAGGTATTGAAGGGCACACCTCCCTATGATGCTGTATGCTATAATAGACAGTAATAGATTGTAATATATTAGAACAGTGCCATCAAGAGAAATCAGTCCAATTCTGTAAATCAGTTTGGCTGATTGTCCAAATTAGAGATGTTCATGATTTATTTATTATTCCTCACTCAGGCACCAAGGTTTATGCAGCAATGGGGAACCATGATATTCATCCAAAGAGCCAGTTTCCTGCGAATGGCCATGTGCTCTACAATCAAACTGCAGAGCTGTGGACCCAGTGGTTGGAAGCAGCATCAGTTCCCACTTTCCAGAAAGGTATCGGCTTTCTCATCTGGAGTTCTGACGTGAATGCTTTCAATTTTAACCTCTGCATAAAACATCCCTGGTGTTACACCCCCGCCCCGATACCCTGACAAACAAGTCAAGACGTCATGTTGGTTAAGTTACTCATGAAGCATTTTGCCTCAAGCGCTGCATCTTCTCCCTGCGCCCACGGCTCCAAAACTACCAGCTTTTCCCGACCTTGAAAGGGTTCAGAAAAGATTTACAAGGATATTGCCAGGGTTGGAGGGTTTGACCTATAGGGAGAGGCTAAACAGGCTGGGGCTGTTTTCCCTGGAGCGTCAGAGGCTGAGGGGTGACCTTATAGGGGTTTAGGAGAAAGTGAGGACTGCAGATGCTGAAGATCAGAGCTGAAAATGAGTTGCTGGAAAAGCGCAGCATCAAAGGAACAGGAGAATCGACGTTTCGGGCATAAGCCCTTCTTCAGGAATGAGGAGGGTGTGCCAAGCAGGCTAAGATAAAAGGTAGGGAGGAGGGACTTGGGGGAGGGGTGTTGGGAATGCGATAAGTGGAAGGAGGTTAAGGTGAGAAATCTGCATTCATCCCTTCATTTCCCTCCCCCCCCCACCTTTTCTCAGTCCCAACCCTTGGACTCAACACCGCTTTCTTGACCTGCAATCTTCTTCCCGACCTCTCCGCCCCCACCCCCGATCACCCTCACCTTAACCTCCTTCCACCTATCGCATTCCCAACACCCCTCCCCCAAGTCCCTCCTCCCTACCTTTTATCTTAGCCTGCTGGACACACTTTCCTCATTCCTGAAGAAGGGCTTATGCTCGAAACGTCGATTCTCCTGCTCCTTTGATACTGCCTGACCTGCTGCGCTTTTCCAGCAACATATTTTTCAGCTTATAGAGGTTTACAAAATCATGATTAGATTCCCTACAGTGTGGAAACAGGCCCTTCAGCCCAACAAGTCCACACCGATCCTCTGAAGAGTAATCCGCTCAGACCCATTTCCCTCCAATTAATGCACCTAACACTATGGGCAATTCACCTGGCCGGCACATCTTTGGACTGTGGGAAGAAACCGGAGCACCCGGAGGAAAGCCACGCAGACACGGGGAGAATGTGCAAACTCCACACAGACAGTCGCCCGAGGCTGGGTCCCTGGCACTGTGAGGCAGCAGTGCTAACCACTGACCCCCCCCCCCGTGCAGCCCCTGCAGGGCATGGACAGGGTAAATAGGCACGGTCTTTTCCCTGGGGTGGGGGAATCCAGAACTAGAGGACATAAGTTTACGGTGAGAGGGCAAGGATATAAAAGGGACCAAAGGGGCAACGTGTTTCACACAGAAGGTGGTGTGTGTATGGAATGAGCTGCCAGAGGAAGTGATGGAGGCTGGTACAATTACAGCATTTAAAAGGCATCTGGATGGGTTTTTAATAGAAAGGGTTGAGAGGGATATGGGCCAAGTGCTGGCAAATGGGACTAGACTAGGTTGGGATATCTGGTCAGCATGAACAAGTTGGACTGAAGGGTCTGTTTCCCTGCTGTACAACTCTATTTCTCTATCCACAGGTTACAACCACCCAACGAAGGAGCAGCACTCCAAAAGCTGGTGCTATGAAGTTGTGGCCATAACAGAGACATGGGTTTCTCAGGTGCAGGAATGGTTGCTGGATGTTCCAGGGTTTAGAGCATTTAAAAAGAATAGGGAGGGGGGAAAAAAGAGGAGGGGGTGTAGCACTACTAATCAGAGAGAGTATCACTGCTACAGAAGATTCCATTGTTGAGGAAGGCCTATGGTGTATTAGCGTTCATTAGCAGAGGGATTGAATTCAAGAGTCGTGAAGTGATGTTACAGCTGTACAGGTCTTTGGTTAGGCCACATTTGGAGTACTGTGTGCAGTTCTGGTCACCTCACTTTAGGAAAGATGTGGAAGCTTTGGAGAGGGTGCAGAGAAGATTTACCAGGATGTTGCCTGGAATGGAGAATAGGTCGTACGAGGATAGGTTGAGCGTGCTAGGCCTTTTCTCATTGGAACGGAGAAGGATGAGGGGTGACTTGATAGAGGTGTATAAGATGATCAGGGGAATAGATAGAGTAGACAATCAGAAACTTTTTCCCTGGGTACAACAGAGTGTTACAAGGGGACATAAATTTTAGGTGAAGGGTGGAAGGTATAGGGGAGATGTCAGGGGTAGGTTCTTTACCCAGAGAGTGGTGGGGGCATGGAATGCAATGCCTGTGGGAGTGGCAGAGTCAGAATCATTGGCGAACTTTAAGTGGCAATTGGATAGGTACATGGATGGGTGCTTAAGCTAGGACAAATGTTCGGCACAACATCGTGGGCCGAAGGGCCTGTTCTGTGCTGTATTGTCCTATGTTCTATGTTCTATGTTCTACCGAGTCAGTATGGGTGGAAATTAGGAACAGCAAGGGAGCAGTCACCTCGTTAGGGGTTTACTACAGGCCACCCAATAGCAGCAGGGAAATGGAAGAAAGCATAGGTCGGCAGATTTTGGAAATGTGTGGACGTAGTGGGTTGTTGTAATGGGAGACTTTAACTTTCCCAATATTGATTGGAACCTCCTTCGAGCAGAAGATTTGAATGGAGCTGTTTTTGTAGGTTGTGTTCAGGAGGGTTTCCTAACTCAGTCCGTTGACAGGCCGACGAGGGGAGAGGCCATTCTAGACTTGGTGCTCGGAAACGAGCCGGGGCAGGTATCAGATCTTGTGGTGGGAAAGCATTTTGGTGATAGTGACCACAACTGCCTCACATTCTACATAGCTATTGAGAAGGAGAGGATTAGGCAAAATGGGAGGATATTAAATTGGGGAAGCGGAAACTATGATGCGATTAGACATGAGTTAGGAAGCATGGACTGGGAGCAATTGTTCCATGGTAACCGCACTATAGATATGTGGAGACTGTTTAAGGAACAGTTGTTGCGAGTGATGAATAAATATGTCCCTCTGAGACAGGCAAGAAGGGGTAAGATAAAGGAACCTTGGATGACGAGGGCGATGGAGCTTCTCGTCAAAAGGAGAAAGGTTGCTTACATAAGGTGGAGGGAGCTAGGGTCAAGCTCAGCTCTAGAGGATTACAGGCAGGCAAGGAAGGAGCTCAAAAATGGTCTGAGGAGAGCCAGGAGGGGGCACGAGAAAGGCTTGGCAGACCGGATTAGGGAGAACACAAAGGCATTTTACACTTATGTGAGGAATAAGAGAATGGTCAAAGAAAGAGTAGGCCCGATCAGGGATAGCATAGGGAGTTTGTGTATGGAGTCTGAGGAGGTAGGGGAAGCGCTAAATGAGTTTTTTGCTTCTGTCTTTACGAAAGAAATGAACTTTGCAGTGAATGAAACCTTTGAAGAGCAGGTGTGCATGCTGGAATGGATAGAGATAGAGGAAGCTGATGTGCTGAAAATTTTGTCAAACATTAAGATCGACAAGTCGCCAGGCCTGGACCAGATTTGTCCTCGGCTGCTTTGGGAAACGAGAAATGCAATTGCTTCGCCACTTGCAAAGATCTTTGCATCCTCGCTCTCCACTGGAGTCGTACCTGAGGACTGGAGAGGCAAATATAATTCCTCTCTTCGAGAAAGGAAATAGGGAAATCCCCGGCAATTACAGACCAGTCAGTCTCACGTCTGTCGTCTGCAAGGTGTTAGAAAGGATTCTGAGGGATAGGATTTATGACTATCTGGAAGAGCATGGCTTGATTAAATGCAGTCAGCACAGCTTTGTGAGGGGCAGGTCATGCCTCACAAATCTTATCGAGTTCTTTGAGGATGTGACTAGAAACGTTGATGAGGGTCGAGCTGTGGATGTGGTGTATATGGACTTCAGCAAGGCATTTGATAAGGTTCACCATGGTAGGCTCATTCAGAAGGTCAGGAGGAATGGGAGACAGGGAAACTTAGCTGTCTGGATACAGAATTGGCTGGCCAACAGAAGACAGCGAGTGGTAGTAGAAGGAAAATATTCTGCCTGGAAGTCTGTGGTGAGTGGTGTTCCACAGGGCTCTGCACTTGGACCTCTACTGTTTGTAATTTTTATTAATGACTTGGATGAAGGGATTGAAGGATGGGTCAGCAAGTTTACAGGCGACACAAAGGTTGAAGGTGTTATTGACAGTATAGAGGGCTGTTGTAGGCTGCAGCGGGACATTGACAGGATGCAGAGATGGGCTGAGAGGTGGCAGATGGAGTTCAACCTGGATAAATGCGAGGTGATGCATTTTGGAAGGTCGAATTTGAAAGCTGAGTACAGGATTAAGGATAGGATTCTTGGCAGTGTGGAGGAACAGAGGGATCTTGGTGTGCAGGTACATAGATCCCTTAAAGTGGCCACCCAAGTGGACAGGGTTGTTAAGAAAGCATATGGTGTTTTGGCTTTCATTAACATGGGGACTGAGTTTAAGAGTCGTGAGATCTTGTTGCAGTTCTATAAAACTTTGGTTAGACCACACTTGGAATACTGCGTCCAGTTCTGGTCACCCTATTATCAGAAATATGTGGATGCTTTGGAGAGGGTTCAGAGGAGGTTTACCAGGATGCTGCCTGGATTGGAGGGCTTATCTTATGAAGAGAGGCTGAGCTCGGACTTTTTTCATTGGAGAAAAGGAGGAGGAGAGGGGCCCTAATTGAGGTATACAAGATAATGAGAGGCATAGATAGAGTCGATAGCCAGAGACTATTTCCCAGGGCAGAAATGGCTAACACGAGGGGTCATAGTTTCAAGCTGGTTGGAGGAAAGTATAGAGGGGATGTCAGAGGCGGGTTCTTTACACAGAGAGTTGTGAGAACATGGAATGAGTTGCCAGCAGCAGTTGTGGAAGCGAGGTCATTGGGGACATTTAAGAGACTGCTGAGGATCAGTGGTCGGCACAACATCGTGGGCTGAAGGGCCTGTTCTGTGCTGTACTGCTCTATGTTCTATAAACCTTGTGTTGAGTGATTTTTAACTTTATAGGTTAATGAATAGATAACACCATTGTCCAGGTGAGATGGCAGAGTTCAAAATACAACTTCCAGAGAGAAGAACCTGACGAGAAACAGCCATTTCTAAATCTTAGGTTTTAATGAGGTCTCCTCTCATTTTTTGAAATTCCGTTGGGGAAGGTGGCTACGCAGTGAACGAAACCTGCTGAAGGAAATTTAGGGATGGGCAAATGCCAGCAACGCTCAAATCCCAAGAACAAATAAAAGAAAAAAAAAAGTAGCAATTTACTGCCCACTGTCTTCCAGTGTTTATCACCTATCCATCTGCAGCCTTGCCTGCCCTCATGCCAAACCTTGCATGGTCTTTTCCCACCGTACGTACATGCTGATTGCACTCACCTCCTGCCGCATTCACTTGCAGGTGCTTTCTACACAGAGAAGCTACTCCATCAGGAAGGACAGCGAATGATCGTCCTGAACACAAACTTCTACTACAACAAGAATGCACTGACGGTGGATCTCAGTGACCCTGCTGGCCAGCTCCAGTGGTTTGATGAAACCCTTTCAAGAGCCTCCACAGCGGGAGAGAAAGTAAGAGATGATGTTTGATCTTTGATTTAGAGTCATAGAGATGGACAGCACAGAAACAGACCCTTTCAATCTAACTCAACCCTGCTGACTAGATATCCTAAACTAATCTAAGCCCATTTGCCATATCCCTCTAAACCCTTCCTATTCACGTACCCATCCAGATGCCTTTTAATCCCAGAACTAGAGGGCATAGCTTTAGGGCGAGAGGGGAAAGATATAAAAGAGACCTAAGGAGCAACTTTTTCACGCAGAGGGTGGTGTGTGTATGGAATGAGCTGCCAGAGGAAGTGGTGGAGGCTGGTACAATTACAGCATTTAAAAGGCATCTGGATGGGTATATGAACAGGAAGGGTTTGGAGGGATATGGGCCAGGTGCTGGCAGGTGGGACTAGATTGGGCTAGGATATCAACAGTTTAACTCCCCCTCCTCCATCGCCGCTCCCTCACCCCCCGACGCCTAGATGAAGAACGCCTCATCTTCTGCCTCGGAACACTTCAACCCCAGGGCATCAATGTGGACTTCACCAGTTTCCTCATTTCCCCTCCCCCCACCTTACCCCAATTCCAACCTTCCAGCTCAGCACTGTCCCCATGACCGGTCCTACCTGCCAATCTCCCTTCCCACCTATCCGCTCCACCCTCTTCTCTGACCTATCACCTCCATCCCCACCTCCATCCACCTATTGTACTCTTTGCTACCTTCTCCCCAGCCTCAACCACCAACCGCCACCCCCCCCCCCCCCCCCCCAACCCCCATTTTTCTCTCCACCCTGGAGGCTCCCTGCATCTATTCCTGATGAAGGGCTTTTGCCTGAAACATCGATTTTCCTGTTCCTCGGATGCTGCCTGACCTGTTGTGCTTTTCCAGCACCACTCTGATCTAAACGCTGGTTTAGGATATCTGGTCGGCATGGACGAGTTGGACCGAAGGGTCTGTTTCTGTGCTGTACATTTCTATGACTCTATGACTCGATAAATGTCCTACCTGCGAGCACTCGGCCCATATCCCTCCAAACCCTTCCTATTCATATACCCATCCAAATGCCTTTTAAATGTTGTAATTGTACCAGCCTCCACCACTTCCTCTGGCAGCTCATTCCATACATGCACCACCCTCTGTGTGAAAAAGTTGGCCCTTTTATATCTTTCCCCTCTCACCTTAAACCTATGACCTCTAGTTCTGGACTCCCCCACCCCAGAGAAAAGAACTTGTCTGCTCACCCTATTCATGCCCCTCATAATTTTGTAAACCTCTATAAGGTCACCCCTCAGCCTCTGATGCTCCAGGGAAAACAGCCCCAGCCTCTCCCTATAGCTCAAACATCCAACCCCAACAACTCCTTTGTAAATCTTTTCTGAACCCTTTCAAGTTTCACAATATCCTTCCGATAGCAAGGAGGACTCTATGACCAGAATTGAACGCAATATTCTAAAAATGGCCAAACCAACATACTGTGCAACTGCAACATGACCTCCCAACTCCTGTATTCAATGCTCTGACAAATAAAGGCAAGCATACCAAACACCTTCTTCACTCCCCTCTCCACATAGTAATACATAGAAGCCAGCACTGTTTAAAATAAAAAGAAACACACATTTAAACAGTAGGTGTCACAACAGTGTAAGTTCCGTACAGTCGACAGATTAATACAACATTCCAACTGGGACAATACCATGACTTTAAGAGGCATATTTTGTCTTTTTTTTATGAGGAAAGGTTGTGAGAGAGGTGCTGATCAGTGTACACACGGCCCATAAACAGTTCTTGAGGCCTTGGGGTTATTTTTAAAGTTGGAACAATAGAAGCAGCCTGAATGGGTGGGGGTAAGTTCCCAGAGAAACAGGAGTTTTAGTTTTAGTCTTTTCAGTAGCAGTTGCTTGGATCTTGAAGCTGGGTTTGGGAGCTGCAGTACATCCCTCCCTGCTACACTCTCTCTCTGAGTTTTCTCTTGATGTTCTTCCTCCTGGACTGGAGAATTGCCTGTGAGACAACCTATGTTACAGAATTTGCCTTTGCCAAGGGTGTGTTTATGAGATGTTACTATATTTGAACAGTTACTGTTTAGTCATTAAATAATTTATTATTCTGTTAAGTTTTTCAATAGAGTTAAGTTATTCCAATTTCTTCTTTATTTTGTTATATTTTAACCATAGGGTATGAATAAAGTGTGTTTTGCTTCAAATCTGGGAGTTTGACCAATCAAAATGCAACACCTGGCACTTATCTTTAAAATAAGAAAGGACGAGGGTCTGGGCTGTCTTCTGAATATATCTTGAGGGTGTTCAGTCTGGTCCATAACAAACTCACGATCACTACCCAGTGAAAATGTTTGCAAAAGGTTATAGGTCAGGAATGTCGAGTGATGGTCCTGTCATTAAATCATTAATCAACAGTTAGCAACACTAGGCTGGTGCATTTGGGTTGCCACTGGAGCGAGTTAGGTGAGACCTATAGGAATGTTCTGAGCCTTTGAGAACGGATGAGAATTAATATTTGAAACCCTATTGTCAGGTTTACATCATTGGGCATGTACCTCCTGGATTCTTTGAGAAGAAAAGGGGAACACACTGGTTCCAGGAAAAATTCAACAAAAGGTATATCGAAATCATCCAAAAACACAGCCAAGTGATAGCAGGACAGTTTTTTGGACATCAACACCGTGACAGTTTTAAAATCTTCTACTCCAATGACGGTACAGTATGGACAATTCTCTTCGTATTAAGTTCTGATTACTACTGAATTCAATCATTGTATGGATCAAGTTAAAGAGACATGGCAAGTGTATAATCTTATGCAGGGAGTGTCAAGTGAGCTCAGGTAAAACGGCCCTGTCTGTGTGATTCTCCCACTTAGCTTTCAGGATCAACAATTCACCTCATTGATTTGATTTGATTTGATTCATTTATTTTCGAATGTACCTAAGTACAGTGAAAACCTGTGTTTTGCGAGCAGTACAAGCAGATTGTAGCAAACAAGTTCAGATAGATCATAGTGTCTTAGACAGAGCGAGGTACATAAGGTTACACTGCACAGGAGGGGCACAAAGTAAGATCAACAGTGTTTGAAGTTAGAGAGTCCAATCATCAGCCTAACAATGACAAGGAACATGCTGTTCTTGAGCTTCAATCTTGAAGCACCAACCACAAATCACGTAAAGGATGCAACACTTCACTATTATAAGTGTAGTACTGACTTAAAGACCTTGCAAAGGGGCTGTTAGATTTCTTGTATAGTTCAAGGCTTCCCAGTACACATCATGATACCGCTTTGCCATGGTTTTGTGCTATTAATGAGAACACAATGTGAATACACAGAAGCAGAACACATCCATCTTTATTAAAACCAAAAGAACTGCGGTTCCTATAAATCAGAATAAAGACAGAAGTTGCTGGAAAAGCTCAGCAGGTCTAGCAGCATCTGTGGAGAGAAGTCAGAGTTAATGTGTTGGATCCAGTGACCCTTCCTCAGAACTGGTCTGAGGAAGGGTCACTGTGAAGACCCAGACCCCAGGAGAGGCCTCTCGTTTCTGCAATCGGTCAAATAAACACTTGGTCTGATTTCAGCAAGATTTAACAATTTATTACGACGCCAGGCATGGGTTATCCAGCAACACAGGGGTTAAGCATCTCTGTGTACTCTGGAAAAGTTGCTGTACTTCAGCTTAAACACAAGCAACTTTTATAGGTCTCTTAACAAACTGAACTGCCTTAATTGCAAAATTAATCCAATAAAATGTAATAAAACGACAAATAGACATAAAACTAAACCAATGATATTTCCTGGGAACTGACTTGTTTTGCGCTTCTTTATGTCCGGGACACCTGATTTCCAAGGTCAATGTAGGATACTTTAATAATGTCATATCTTACTTAGTTAATTCATACTATGAACAGGGCATTGTTTACTAATCTCTTTCAATTAGTTCAGGAATGTAGTTTTCATCAGTTAGATGCCATTATAAACAAAATTGTTAATTTGCTTCTAGAAGCCATTTTGTTATGTTATTTTATGTTACTTGCATTAAGAAGCATTTTGTAGTTAGTAAAAACATGCATTAAATGGTTGCTCCTGACAACAGCCTAAATCTAGACTTCAGATCAACTGGACCAAAACATTAACATCCATTATTATTGCCCAGTGTCAGCAGCAAGCTCTCTCAAATATGCTCAGAGGATGCAGAGTGAAGTCCCCATCCACGTTATACCATCATCACACTCGCATTTAATATTGCCCTCTCTCAGCTAAGATTGATGAGTGAATGACAACTTAGAGTTGTGAAATCGTGGAATGTTTAGTATTTGATTTGATATATTGTTGTCAAATGTACCAAGGTACAGTGAGAAGTATTGTTTTGCATGCTAGCCAGACAAATCATACCTTACACAAGTACATCAGGGTAACAACAGAATGCAGAATATAGTGTTACAGCTACAGAGAACGGGCAGAGAAAGATCAACTCTGATATATGAGAGTCCTCGGATGCTGCCTGACCTCCTGTGCTTTTCCAGCGCCACACTTTTCAACTCTGATCTCCAGTATCTGCAGTCCTGACTTTCTCGTAGCCATGGGAAACACAGAGTTACAGGGATGTGATTGGAACTTTGGAGGGTCTGTGAGGACTCGATGGGCTGGAAACGCACAGCTGGTCAGGCAGCATCCGTGGAACAGGAGAGTTGATGTTTCGAGTTTATTCTTCTCAGATGCTGCCTGACCTGCTGTGTGTTTCCAGAGCCACACTTTCTGACTCTGATCTCTAGCATCTGCAGTCCTCACTTTCTCCTAGTCTAATATATGAGAGGTCCGTTAGGGGAGAGGCTGAATTAAATCTGTTGGCACGTGTTATCAAATGTATTTTTTATTGTCTGCCCATTGGAAGAGATTTTAAATCGGCATGGGAGGGGTCTTTGATTATGTTGGCTATTTTCCCAAGGCAGCAAGAAGTGTGGATGGAGTCAGTGAATGGGAGGCTGATTTGTATAATGAACTGGGCTGCGTTCACAACTCTCTGTAATTTCTTGCAGTCTTGGTCAGAGCAGTGCCATACCAAGCCATGAAGCATCCAGATGGGATGTTTTCTATTGTGCATCTATAAAAATTGGTAAGAGTCATTGTGGGCATGCCGAATTTCCTCAGTAAGTAGAGGTGTTGGGGTGCTTTCTTGACTGTAGCATTCACATGGATGGACCAGGATGGATTGTTGGTGATATTTACTCCCAGCACCATGAAGCTCTCAACCATCTCCACCTCAACCTCATTGACACAGACAGGGGCATGTCCTCCACTCTGCTTCCTGAAGTCAATGACCAGCTCCTTCATTTTTCTGACATTGAGGGAGAGATTGTTAAGTTTACACCACGCCACTAAGCTGCCTATCTCTTTCCTGTATTCTGTCTTGTTATTTTTTTAAATCTGACCCTTCACGTGGCATCATCAGCAAGTTTGTAACTAAGAGTTGGAGCTGAATTTGGCCACACAGTGGTGAGTGTATAAGGAGGATAATAAAGGGCTGAGTACACAACCTTGCGGGGCACCAGTGTTGGGGATTATTGTGGAAGAGGTATTGATGCCTATCCTTACTGATAATGCGTCAGGAAGACGAGGATCCAGTTGCAGAGGGGAGGGGCAGAGTCCTAGGTCTTAGAGTTTGGAGATGGATTTTTTGGAATTGTGATGTTGAAGGCAGAGCTAAAGTCAATGAATAGGAGCCTGATGTAGGTATCCAGATGTTCCAGGGATGAGTGTACGGCCAGGGAGTTGGCATCTGCCAAGGGCCTATGGCAATGGCAGGCAAATTGCGGATTTCTTCCCACAGTCCAAAAATGTGCAGGTTAGGGTGGACTCAATTGTCCAGGATGTGCAGGCTAGGTGGGTTAGCCATGATGAAGGGCTTATTTCCGAACCCACACAGACACGGGGAGAACATGTAAACTCCACACAGTCGCCTGAGGCGGGAATTGAACCCGGGTCTCCGGCGCTGTGAGGCAGTAGTGCTAACCACTGTGCCACCGTGCCGCCCACAAATAGAAGCAGTCTGGCTGGGTGTCACCAGTTCCCACAGACCAGGATTTCTAGTTTTTCTTCAGTTTTTAGGTTTAGCATTAAGTAGTTGTTGTTGGCGACTCAACAGGGCAGAAGATGCTGGAGGCTTGAAGAAGTATAAGTTAACTTTCCCCTCTCTCAGTTACAGCTAGAAGTTGAGATTTCTCTTTGCTGCTGCGTTACCTGGGAGACCAATCTATTTTTCGTAATTTGCTTTTTTGCCAAGGGGTGCGTTTATGGGATGTTGCTATATTGGAAGTTAGTTAGTAATAGTTACTGTATCGTTTCCACACTGTAAGTAATCTAATCTAATCTATTCTGTTACGTTTTCCAAAGAGTTGTTATTCTAAGTTCTTCTTTCTTTTGTTGTATTTTAACTACAGTATTTTGTATAAAGTTGAGTAGATTGACCAATCAAATTGCTTCTGGAACACATTACCTTTGCCTTTAAAATAAGAAAACGTTAGGGTTCAGGCTACCTTCTTAATATATATTGATGGGGTCTGGTCTGGTCCGATACATAACAAGCTCCATCTTTGTTTCTTCAATCCCTACAATGTGGAAAAAGGCCAGTTGGTCCAACAAGTCCACACTGACCCACCCAAGAGCATCCCATATAGAGGTTTATAAAATCATGAGGGGCACGGATAGGGTGAATAGACAAGGTCTTTTCCCCAGGGTAGGGGAGTTCAGAATTAGAGGACACAGATTTAAGGTGAGAGGAGAAAAAATTAAAAGAGACTTAAGGGGCAACTCTTTCACCCAAAGGGTGGTGTGTGTATGGAATGAGCTGCCAGAGGATGTGGTGGAGGCTGGTACAATAACAACATTTAAAAGGCATCTGGATGGGTATACGAATACGAAGGGCTTAAAGGGATATAGGCCAAATGCTGGTAAGTGGGACTAGATGAGGTTGGGATATCTGGTCGGCATGGACGGTTGGACTGAAGGGTCCGTTTAATGCTGTACAGCTCTCTGACTCTATTGCCTCTTTATTTTTCTCCCGTCGATCTCCATACTAAAGTGCTTTTGAGTGAAGTTGATGATTGGCATTCGAACTAAAAAATGACAGAAGTATTTCATTGCAGGTTCTCCCGTCAGTGCCATGTTTATTGCTCCGGCAGTAACCCCTTGGAAAACCACATTAGCCGGCTTACAGAAGGGATCACAAAACCCCGGGATTCGCCTCTTTCAATATGATGTACACACTCTGCAAATCTTGGTAAGAATCCATACACACCACACTGGCTGACTTAGCATATGTAATCTTGATGTTTGTTGAAACAATGCTATCTGGAAATTGATCTCCTCACCTCTGCCTGGAATGTATAGATGAGGGAGAGTTCCTCTCAACTCCTGCCATAACTTTAATAGTTCAGAAGAATTCACAGTGGCTACTTCTACTGTTTTATGAGTGCATCAGCTGAACCCTGTGACAATTCCTTCCCCATAATCGCTAGTTCCCAAGTTGCATCTTTTTATTTCTTCTAAGATGGTATCCTGCTCTTTGTTCCTGACCTGGTGCTTTGTTAGGTTGGCATCAAGGCACAATCATTGTCCTGTAAGAACTTTAACGTGACTGGGTAGGTTCAGATTAAGAGGCAGCTCCCTATAAATTCAGCATAACGTTGCTGTTTTCACGCAGCTAATGTCTACTAAAAGAAAATTTGAGAACAATCACTGGTACTATTGGGTGGCACTTGTAACCTGTAAGCCCTTGGCTTTCTTTGTGCACTGATCTCCTGCCCTGAGCCAAGAACAGGAAAAGTTTAGTTCTGTTTTCACTCTTTAATGGGTGTTCTTGGCTACACCAACATTTGATGCCCATCCCTAATTGTCTCTGAAAACATGGAGGTAAGTAGGATATTCTTGCCTCTCTCCGCCCTTTACCACTATCCCAGTCAAATTCAGATCATTAAAGTCCTCCATAACTACTCTCTAACTGCTGCAATTTTTCAAACTTGTTCCTCTGATCCTTCCCACTGGTTGCTGACCTACAGAATACACCAAGCATCCTGCTCCTTACTCCCAGCCAAATAATTCCATCTTTGAGCCTTCTGGGACATCCAATTTCTCCATTACTGCAATACTCCTTAATTAACACCAGCAGCCCTCCCCACTTTTGTCTTTTTCTATCTTTGTTGAACACCTTGTATCCTGGAATATTTAACACCCAGTCCTGCCCACATCATATTTTCACTTGACAATCTGTACCTGCAACTAACCAGTCTTATTTACCACAATCTATGCATTCACATATGTACACAACGATGCTAATTTAGACCTCTAAGGCTAATTACCTCTCCCAGTATTTGCAATTCATCTAGAATCATAGAATCCCGTGCAGCGTGAAAGCAGGCCATTCAGCCCATCAAGATTACACCTCCCCTCTGAAGAGCATTATTGGAGATATTGAGGTGGCTCAATGGTTAGCACTGCTGCCTTACAGCACCAGGATCCCAGGTTTGATTTCAGCGTCAGGTGACTGTGTAGAGTTTGCACATTCTCCCTGTATCTGTGTGGGTTACCTCCGGATGCTCCGGTTTCCTCCCACAGTCCAAAGATGTGTAGGTCAGGTGAATTGGCCATGCTAAATTGCCCATAGTGTTAGGTGCATTAGTCAGAGGGAAATGGATCTGGGTGGGTTACTCTTCGGAGGGACAGTGTAGACTGGTTGGGCCGAAGGGCCTGTTTCCATACTGTAGGGAATCTAATCTAATCTAATCATAGACCTACCTGCTACCCTATCCCGGTAACCCCTGCATTTCCCATGGCTAGCCCACCCAACTAGCTTGCACATCCTTGGACGCTACGAGCAATTCCCCACAGCCAATCCACCCACCTGCACATCCTTGGACTTTGGAAGGAAACTGGAGCAAACCCATGCAGACACAGGAGAACGTGCAATCTCCACACAGTCACCTGAGGACTAGAATCGTACCTGGGGTCCCTAGTGCTGGGAGGCATTGGTTCTAACCACTGAACCACCACAATATCTCCGATACCTGTGGGTTCCCACATCCCTGCTAAATTACTCAAAATCCTTTCCAGGAAAAATAGCACAACGCCCCACAAGGGACACAGCCCTGACTCTGACCGGGGCAATCATCTGCATGGTCCCACCAACCCAGTCCCAGCGTGCCAAAAATCAAAAACTCTCCATCATCAACTTTTCAGCCGCACATTTACATGTCTTATCCCATTATTTCCATGCTTGTTTACACTTCACTAGGAGTAGACCAAAGATAACTCCTTCTCAATTCCTGATCTTCTACCTACCTCCTGAAATTCTGCCTGCAGGATTGCATCCATTATTCCACATATGTTGTCAGAGTCAACATGGACGTTGCCGCTGGATATCCACCCACCCTCCCTCCTCTCAACTGCTGAGTGACGTCCTTGATCCTACCCCCAGAGAGGCAACCTACCATTTTGGTTTCACGTAACAGTCACAGAAATATGTATATGTTCCCTGACTGAACCATCTGTCACTATGTCTTTTCCAGTCTTCCTTGTACCTTGAAGTGAATTAGCTTTACTGTCACATGTACCCACCTGAGTACAGTGAAAAGTTAGGAGAAAGTGAGGACTGCAGATGCTGGAGATCAGAGCTGAAAAATGTGTTGCTGGAAAAGCACAGCAGATCAGGCAGCATCCAAGGAACAGGAGAATCGACGTTTCGGGCATAAGCTTTTCCAGCAACACATTTTTCAGCTACAGTGAAAAGTTTACAATCTTAGGTACAAGGTACCTAGGCACAGATTAAATACAAATTCTTAGGGCTAAAAAATTAGAAAAATAAAGAAATAAAGTTCAGAATGACAGTCGTTCCAGAATATAATAAAGAAAAAAATAAGAGAATTTAAGACAGCTGATTCCATGGCTCTGGATTCAAGGACTCGACTCCCACCCTATCCCCCACTGGAATTGCGGGCCAGATGCTACACGTGCTGGTAAAAATGCTGCATTGAGTCACAGACTGACAGAAGCCATCGCAAGGAGACGGCGTCAAAAACAGGCCACTGAGAAAGGTGCCAGGTGCTCACAACTCAACCAGCCACAGCCTTGGCTCTGACTGCACTCCCCAGATGAACTGTCAGTACTGAGAACCGAATACAGACTAGGAGGATAATCGTGGGGGACCCATGCACTGCCTGTCAGGTGGTCTCCCATTCTTCCTCTCCAGCATGTTCTTTAAGCTGTGGACTGATCGCAAACGGAACCGTGCAGTCCAGACAACCAGAGGTGATTGCAACTGAAAACAAAAGGATATGTCTAATTGAGCTGCAAATGCGATTAGCAGATTCAACAAGTCAACAATTCAATATTACAACGTCTGCCTCTCTTTTTATTGGACAGCAACTATTGGTGCTAATTCTTCTCCCCCATCTTGCACTGCCTCTAGACCTATATTATTTCTTCACATATTAGATTATAGATTACATTACAGTGTGGAAACAGGCCCTTCGGCCCAACACGTCCACACCAACCCGCCGAAGCGCAACCCACCCACACCCCTACATTTACCCCTTACCTAACACTACGGGCAATTTAGCGTGGCCAATTCATCTGACCTGCACATCTTTGGACTGTGGGAGGAAACTGGAGCACCCGGAGGAAACCCACGCAGACACGGGGAGAATGTGCAAACTCCACACAGTCAGTCGCCTGAGTCGGGAATTGAACCCGGGTCTCTGGCACTGTGAGGCAGCAGTGCTAACCACTGTGCCACCGTGCCGCCCACTGTTCCGTTACTGTTTCCTTTAGAAATTGGAAATTAGTCCCATTTATTCCATAATAGCGTTGAACATTGTTAGTTTCACAATTATTACGAATGTAAGATCAGGAGCATTGTGTTCGGATGTGTTTGTCATGACAGACATTGCTATTCCTTCCACAAGAAAGGGTCAGAAGTCACATGACACCAGGTTATAGTCCAATAGGTTTATTTGAAATCACAAGCATTCGGAGCACTGTTCCTCCATCAGCTGAAGTGATTTGAAATAAACCTGTTGGACCATAACCCGGTGTTGTGTGACTTCTGACTCTGCCCACCCCAGTCCAACACTGGCACCTCCACATCATGGATACCACAAGAAAAGGCAGGGGAAGAAGATAGACATCAATAAATCAACTTCCAGATAAAAATGAGATTAACATTTTCAAAGCATTCCCACAAATGTTTTCCTGACGTTGTTGGATGTCTTTGGATGGAAGGAATCGTCTGGTAATTTAAAAACGCTTGATTCACACAGTAACAATTGCATAAACCCAGAGCAGCGACCAAAGAAAATAATGAACTTCATTATAAATGAGTACAACTTATTCAAAATACATATGAAAAATGTATGGCACTTGGTCAGGTTTCGTTCGCTCAGGGACAAGAGAAACATTAAAACCTCCTGGGAAATTTGGGATGCTGATTGGTTGAGACACAGCCATGGAGAATGCACCATGCTTTGGGCATTCTGAGAGTCTGTGGTGTTTTCTCCACAGTAATACTTTTTTAAATTCACTCCTAGGATGGGGGAGTTGTTGGCTGGCATTTATTGCCCATTCCCAACCACCCAGTTAATGGTCAATCACGTTGCTATGGCTGTGAAGTCACACGTAGACCAGACACTACTTTCTTCAGCTCTTGATAGAGAGTCATCTAGATTCTAAACGTTAGCTTGATGTCTCTTCATGGATACTGCTGACCCACTGTGATCTCCAGCATCTTTCTTCGTTTTTACTAGATTTTCCCAATAATCAAGAATGGTCTCTTGGTCATCATCAGACTTTTCATCCCAGATTTTTTATTGAATTCAAATTCCATCATTTGCCGTGACAGGATTCAAGCTAGAGTTCCCAGAACAGGATATTCTTACTACATTATTAAGCTGGTGAGGGTTAAGAAGAGATTTACCAGGGTGTTGCCAGGAATGAGGGGTTTGAGTTATAAGGAGAGGCTGGGACTCTTTTCACTGGAGCACACATGGTTGCAGGGTGACCTTATAGAGGTTTATAAAATCATGAGGGACATAGATAACGATTGGCAGATGTATTTTCACCCCTAGGGGTTGGAATTTCAAAACCAGGGGGCATATTTTTGAAGGTTGAGAGGAGAAAGATTTAAAAAATGAATGAGAGGCAATTTTATTTACAAAGAGCATTTGTGTGTGAAATAAACTTCCAGAGGAAGTGGCGGATGCAGGTACAATTACAAGATATTTGGGTAAGTACATGAATAAGAAATGATTGGAGATACAGGCTAAGAACAGGCAGATGGGGGCTAGCTTAGTTTGGGATTATGGACTAGTTGGACCGAAGGGTCTGTCCCCATGCTGCATGACTCTGTAAGCTTACTGGATGTCTGGGTTACTAATCCAATGACAATACCACTAGACCATCATCTCCCCAAAAACCAGTTACATAAATCAATATGAACTGCCAAGCTGTTAACACCCAAATTTCCACACATTACAAAATGTCGCCTTATTTGAAATTTGGTATGCTTACCGTTGTCCCAATGAGTGCAAAATGGCAAGCTTCAACAGTACGTCTCTTTCTTCAGCATGATTGAAGTAATTTTAACCTTACAGTGGCTGTCTCAAGTAGGCACAGAAAAGGGAATGGAAATCTGCAGCTTCACTGAACACAGCACATTTTGCATTGACACATTACAGCAGCTGTAGCGTATCCGTGCTACAAATGGAACATATTTTTCCACACTCAAAATTTACAGACAACTTGTTTCTCTGCTTTTTCCCATCTTAGGATATGGTGACCTATTATTTGAATTTAACTTTGGCCAATACCCAGGCTCCACTTTGGGAAGAAGAATACCGTTTAACAGAAGCCTTCCAAGTACACGATGGAACAGCTGGATCCATGCAAGCTGTGCTGGATAAATTGAGCCAGGACAAAGATTATTTGCAGAAATATTACGAATACAATTCAGTTAGTTACGACTTGGGTGATTGTGATGACTGGTGCCGGACTGATCACATTTGCGCAATTAGAGATGTCGATTATGCAAGGTACAAAAATTGTATCAAATCTGAAGGATCATCCACAATTAATGAAATGCATTTGCTGTTATGCTTTTTTGTGCTGTTGTGCAGCATGTTCTTTCCTTGCAACTTCACTTAAATGGAATTTTACCTCCTAGCATGCAAATTACTTCTTTTGATTTTACTGTTGATTTAATGGCAAAATAGTGAGATAAAGGTCACATGGAGCTTTAACACAGGATAGACCTTTTGGGTCAAAAGTCTTCTTTAACTGGTTCAAATTCTGTACTCACATACAAGCTCCCCATACGCAGTGCATTAAGGCACCACCAACTTTAATATTCGAACAGAGATGGTTTCAGCCTCAGCTCTTGAACCGATGGATGTTTTGTCCACCTCAAACATCGAGTGAAAACTGAAGATTGTCTTCTCAAAAGATGCAACTGCAGGATTCCATATATAAGCAATGAGCTTCATTTTCACACCTAGAACTCAAGTCATTTTCCAATTATAGATCAACACATAGATTCAGCCACTGCTCTTGATGATATAAAATGTACCTGCAAATGTTCAAGTATTTCTTTCAGGGGAGCTGTTGACTCAGTATTGTACATCAGCTATTTTAGTCCAGACAAAGCCAGATGGCAGCTGTCACTTTGTCAAATATTATGGGACTAAGGCTCAATTTTCTTGATGATTTGAACTAGAATAAAAGCCTTTTTTTTTGCAAAAAAAAAAACACAATTCCAGTTGGCATCTTCCTTGAAGAACATTCTCAGATGCTGAAGGTGGTGAACTCCACTCCACCCAAATCCAATGAATAATCAAGTGATGGAGAGCCATTAAAAAACTCCAATCTTATGCAGAACACATCTGTTAAGATTCTCAGAAGATACGGGATGGCCACAACAAACCCAGCGCTATATTATGAGCACTACCAGGTTCAAACCATTTTGATTTGTGAGATTCATCCAGCAATATAACCATTGCTCCGGGCTGAAGTCAAACCCCACCATCAGAGTTTGTCAATTGAATTCAATAAATAGTACATATCCTTCATAAGCTATGATCAGTATTGATGACCATGAACCAATAGTATTGTAATATCCTGTCATGTTACAGAGTCGCGGAAGGAGTGGTCTTTCCGGAACGCTGATAGGGGAGGGGAGGGAAATATATCCCTGGTGGTGGGGTCTGTTTGGAGGTGGCGGAAATGACGAAGGATGATACGATGTATCTGGAGGTTGGTGGAGTGGTAGATGAGGACCAGTGAGGTTCTGTCCTGGTGGCGATTGGAGGGGCGGGGTTCAAGACGGAGGAGCGGAAAGTGGAGGAGATGCGGTGGAGAGCATCGTCAACCACGTCTGAGGGGAAATTGCGGTCTTTGAAGAAGGAGGCCATCTGGGTTGTTTGGTATTGGTATTGGTCCTCCTGGGAGCAGATGCGGCAGAGGCGAAGGAATTGGGAGAATGGGATGGCGTTTTAACAGGGGGTAGGGTGGGAGGAGGTGTAATCTAGGTAGCTGTGGGAGTCGGTCGGTTTATAGTAAATGATATATTTCCCTCCCCTCCCCTATCAGCGTTCCGGAAAGACCACTCCCTCGTCAGGTCCACACCCCCTCGAACCCAACCTCCACTCCCGGCACCTTCCCCTGCAACTGCAAAAAATGCAAAACTTGCGCCCACACCTCCCCCCTCACTTCCCTCCAAGGCCCCAAGGGATCCTTCGATTTCCGTCACAAATTCACCTGCACCTCCACACACATCATTTACTGCATCCGCTGCACCCGATGTGGCCTCCTCTACATTGGGGAGACAGGCCGCCTACTTGTGGAACATTTCAGAGAACACCTCTGGGACACCCGCACCAACCAACCCAACCGCCCTGTGGCTGAACACTAATTCCCCCTCCCACTCCGCCAAGGACATGCAGGTCCTTGGCCTCCTCCATCGCCAGACCATGGCAACATGACGCCTGGAGGAAGAGCGCCTCATCTTCCGCCTAGGAACCCTCCAACCACAAGGGATGAATGCAGATTTCTCCAGCCTCCTCATTTCCCCTCCCCCCACCTTTTCTCAGTCCCAACCCTCAGACCCAGCACCGCCTTCTTGACCTGCAATCTTCTTCCCGACCTCTCCTGCCCCACCCCCTCTCCGGCCTATCACCCTCACCTTAACCTCCTTCCACCTATCGCATTCCCAATGCCCCTCCCCAAAGTCCCTCCTCCCTACCTTTTATCTTAGCCTGCTTGGCACACCTTCCTCATTCCTGAAGAAGGGCTTATGCCCGAAACGTTGATTCTCCTGTTCCTTGGATGCTGCCTGACCTGCTGCGCTTTTCCAGCAATACATTTTTCAGCTCAAACAAAAAGACTCAGCAACATCCAAGATAATGGGTGGCACAGTGGTTAGCACTGCTGCTTCACAGCGCCAGAGACCCGGGTTCAATTCCCACCTCAGGCGACTGACTGTGTGGAGTTTGCACATTCTCCCCGTGTCTGCGTGGGTTTCCTCCGGGTGCTCCGGTTTCCTCCCACAGTCCAAAGATGTGCAGGTCAGGTGAATTGGCCAGGCTAAACTGCCCGTAGTGTTAGGTGTAGGGGAATGGGTCTGGGTGGGTTGCAGGTCGGTGTGGACTTGGGCCGAAGGGGCTGTTTCCACACTAAGTAATCTAATCTAATCGTTTCCTAATGGGAACATTGTTGGTACTCAGGGGGTGCATCTTGCATTAATCTCATGAACACCTTTCTAGACTGCTCTAGTAAGCTAACATGCTGGACCACAGTTAAAAAAAAACTGGACTCTACAGGAACAAAGAGAACAATAAAGAATGGATATATGAACACGTTTATTAAAGCTTTGAAGTGAAAAATAAAATCAATTTAAAAATGATTTACAAATCCATCTTCTTGCTTTTTTTTTAGAGAAAGTAATCAGATACAGCAATTCAGAGTATGGAATTTAAACACTGACCAGACATCTAAATAAAGAGTGCAGTCAGCTACAGAGGTCCAGACAATTTTCACACGTTCATCTCGGTCCGACTGTTGTAGAAAATTCCTCAGCCAAACATAAATGAAAGCAGAACATTATCCACAATCGAACCGAATTGTTCAAATCCAGTGTATTGAAATCAAATAATTTATTGCTTTAAATTGGACAGTCACAGCTTTTCATTCCTCCCAGTTTTCTATTCAGCACCCGCCCCAAGGTTCCACAGGTCCCCAATGCTCCCCGCAGCATCAAATGAATTGTCTTTCCTCATGAATCAATTGGAACAGCAAGTCTTAGAAAGCTATTTACTTGAGAAGCTTAAGGCTGACACAAATCCTGTCGCAACATCCAGCTGCAGAGATTGATTGTTGGCCGAGTTAAAAATTGTAATGTTCCCTCCTTTCCTCTCCTGCACATTTACCCCCACTTCCTTGTCCAAAGCCTCACTCCACATCCCAGTTTGGTCAGTGAGCTCCCCTCAGATGAGAGCTCTGATCTAGAGTGCATGGTTCATATGATTTGGTATCTCAGCATTTTTATGCAGAATGTGCTGAGGGGATGCTGCCCATGTATGGAAGGTTTGAGTTAGGAAGGAAGACTGGATAGAGCTGGGATATTTTTCACTGGAGCATAGGGGGTTGATAGGCGTTGCAGAAGTTTAGAAAATCATGAGAGGTATAGATAGAGTTAATGGTAATTGTCGTTTCCCCAGGATGGGGGATTTCAGAGACCAGGGGGCACATTTTTAAGGTGAGAGGAGAAAGATTTTAAAAAGATATAAAAGACACATTTTTATGCAGAAGTTGGAATGAACTTCCTGAGGAAGTGATAGATGCAAGCACAATGGCAACATTAAAAAGACATTTGGATAGATACATGAATAAGTGTTTGGAGGGATATGGGCCAGGAGCAGGCAGGATTATGTTGGGCATGGACTACTGTATGATGCTATAACAACTGACAGTGTAGTTTAACTGAATCATTCAGCTACAATGTAATTTTGATTTACCACACGTAAATATTTATCAAACCAAACATTTTGTTTTCTGAAATGCAAATTATGCCTATTTCAGAGGCAGCCAGCATGAGAAATAAGAAACTTTTTTTTAAAAAAAGGTGGAAATAGTTTATTTCAAAAATGAGAACTTCTGAAAAATGGTCCAGGAACTTGTACATGACAATTACTGCAAAATACAAGAAAACAAATCTCATTAAGCAACATAATCTCTACATAAAATGCACCAAGTTCCAAAAGAAGAAAGAAATTAAGAGGATGGAAGAAAAGAAGGGAGAATGTTAATGTGAAGAAAACAGGCAGAAATTTACATTGAGGCACTATTTATTTTTTCAACAATGATAGAAATCAGTGAATTGGTTCTGGGGCAATCATACAACATATATCAGTCTTCACCTTCGTATCCAAGGCCAATTACCTATTTGCAACAGTCATCTTCAACCACGTTCAAAAATGGACAGATTAACATACTCAACAGTTTAAACTGATGGGTTAGTGAGCATCACACACTCACTCCCCATGCACTTCAGCTTTGTGTGCACTACACCCAGAACAGCACAAAAGGTGTGCTGTTATTTTTAAGGAAATCTCTCACAAAAAAAAGGTATCAGTGGTACAGGTAATGGATTAAAGAACCTATATCCTTGTCCTTTAGTGTAACAGTGCCCATTTAGTATACACTCCACAATCCACACAGCTCCTCTACATATCCTTTCGAAAAGAACATGTGTGAAATGTCAAAGCACAAAAACATCTTCTCTGGGAGATTAGTTAGCATAAAGACTGCTACATAACAACCCACTTTCCAATCAGATGGCTTGGTCAAAGTCGTCAGTAAACCAACCAGGTTTTCAGACCGAGCCAGACATCTGAAATGAAGCCTTTTCATCACGCAATTCTGATTCCTACCTCACGTTGAGAAAACTAGGACTGTTAATCTTAACAACATGAACTGGAGAACTGTAGAGAAATGGTGCCTCTGAATTGGTGCATATCGACACAATAGGAGGCATAAAAATCCCGGGGTGAGTAGACCTTAGTTGACTGGATTAATAGGAATCAATTTGCCCATCTTGTGTGTTATTTTTCCAGAAAGAGGGATTCCCAAGCAAGGGAATTGACTTCCAGGGGAAATAGTGTGTGACAGGTTATTGCCTTGAAAGAGAAGGAATCACATCTAATTATCATTCAAGCCTTTTCCAACATCAGTACTCTTGATGACAAGGTTCAAACAGTGGGGAACAGTTCAATCAAAAGAAGAGAGCCGAAGTAGTCAGCTGTAATTAGATTAGCATGATTTAGCAAACAATAAGCATAGCATGTGTGTTGGAAGCAGCAAATGGAGATACTGCCTGTTGAAGACGGGACAATGGCCTCAGCTTTTACAGCAGTTTCCATGTGGAGAGCCATTATTCTGCCTTGAACAACCCACCGACAAGTCACCAAGTTGCTGGCAGCAGTGAATCATAAATGTCCAAACTTCCAATATCGATGACTGAACGGGCAAGACCGGATCTCTGAATAAAGCAATCAACTTGGCTTTCCCTTCCAGCAGTTCAAGAATGAGGTGTCCTAAAGTTTATAACACTCAAACTCAGAAGGATGGCCTACATTATAAGTAGTACTTCGGTCTACTAGATTAATATGAACAGACCTGGACTCTGGTATCACAGCAGTTTCTTCAACTGCAAAACTTAGTGAATGCAATCCTATCGGGTCAAGCCCAAACTGTACTGTTGCCAACAGTGGAACATAGCAATGGCCACACTCATTTTCCTACGCGAATAGAAATGAGGAGAGAGAGAAACAAAAAGCCCTGATTATGTAATTAAATTTCCACCCAATATCTGTCCATCCACAAAAAGCAGCAAAGTTCAAAACTTTAAAAATAATAACAATTTGGATGTAGTCAATGTGGCAGTCAATAACAAGAGACTCAGCAGAATCATGGTACAAATATTTACAACTGCCTCCAAACATTCAAGGATCAGGAGCAGCTGCACAAATGGAACACCAACCTTCTTATAACCAAATTGAAACAGGACACCATCCTGCCCCAAACCCTACAGTAACATGTAAACAGCGATTCCTACATCCTGCTCCTGCAATAACTGATATGACCAAACCCAATGCTTCTGATCACAACAAATGGCGGCCAATAAATTATAGTGCCGAGAACATTACAAGAAAATCAGAGCACTTAGTTGCTCTGCAGTGTTGCCCTCCCAAAGTCAGAGTCACTCAGTTACAACCAGAGATGTATAAATAATTAACTCTTGTTTCGCCTATCCTTACAACCAAGTCTGAAAACACAGTAAAGCATTACTCATACCTCCATGATCACAGCCAGCCATGTCAAGGCTGCCCTGCACACTTAAGGATGGCTCAAATCAAAAAAGGTCACATAAAAGCTGGACTAATTAAACCTTGGAGAGAAGTTCACAGGACATTGTTGGGTACTTCGTTTCAAAAACTAATATTAGAGAATGGATTTTTAAACAGCTCAACTATAGATCAGGCAAGGAATACAGACCTTAGCGTGCTTAAATACTGCCTAACTCCACTTTGAATACTCTCGTACTGAAGCTTTCAGAGCTTTGGTGTGATGAAAAGAGAATTGATTGACAATGGCTTTAACAAGATACTGGGGTCAAAGAGGCAACAAAGCAGTCAACTCAAATTGGAAAGAGTTGCCTTTTTATCAGTCAGGGCACCTTTCCAAAATCACACCTGGCAAACAGACTATCCATTACTTTATAATCTCCATTTGGAAAGAAAAACTTGCATTCATATAGGATCTTTGAAAATCTCAGGATACCCCAAAGCACTTTACAGCCACTGTTTTGTAGGAAGCACTGCATATCACAGAAGTTGGGAAAGGGGAAGAAATTGGATAAAATCCGACAAGCCCAGGGCTTGAATTGCGTAATTGAAAACGTGCTTTTGGCTAATCAGCCTCCTCTGTTTTTAAACCAATTGAACCCAGGTCATTGTGATCACGGCCTATACCAGTTTCTTGGCCTCAAAGAAGCTTTTCAGGTGCCTCATCTGCCAGATGCCAGTCAGAATGAGGATCAGTGTTTGCACGATGGACCACCACAGGACTCGCTGATTGGTGCTCTCACTGGTTACTCGGAAGCGCTCCTCACGATACTGGAACAGAAAAAATGTTGAGGATACTCATGTACCTTGCAGCAGTCTTGCATTGTACCAAGTTGCATAATTGACTTTCTCTGCTTTATTTCCACAGACCCTGCCAGACCTGCTGAGTTTGTTTTTGTTAGATATTTTGAATATTTTGTTAAACAATACAGCACGGTGGCTCAGTGGTTAGCACCGTGCCAGGGGCCAGGGTTCAATTCCACCCTCTGACGACTGTCTGTGTGGAGTTTGCACATTCTCCCCAGGTCCGCATGGGTTTCCTCTGTGTGCTCCGGTTTCTTCCCACAGTCCAAAAATGGGCACCTTAGCTGGACTGACCATGCTCATAGTGTCCATTGATGTGTGTGCTAGGTGGATTAGCCAGGGGAAATACAGGGTTACTGGGATAGGGTAGAGGGGTTGGGTCTGGGTGGGATGCTCTTCAGTGGGCTCGATTGTGGCCTGTTTCCACACCTTAGGGATTCTATGATGATCAAAAGCAGTTAACAGTAATCAAATGCTTCTGAGCCCCATATGAACAATTTCAAACAGTATAGTGTAGTACTAAGCTAAACCTATTGACACTCTACTTTTCCAATGAGTTTTACTGCAGCATTTAACCCATGTACACCTGCTTGGTTTCTTACTTACCTACTAACCCTTAAGTTCCCACCCTCTTCCTCACAGTAATTCTCTCACTTTCTATTTTGGTCATTCCTTTCCTTCCCTTCAGTAATTACATTCCCACCCATCATTTATCCAAAAAGCTATGTCCTTACCTCCCACCTACACAAACAGGTAAGCCCTAGTCATCCTCCTCTCTCTCCTCACTCACCCGCTGGTAGTTCTGCTCTTTCTGGATTTGTTCCACCTGTTCAATGAGTTGTCTGACACGAAGTTGGAGCTCTGACAGTTTGTCCTTCGCTGCAATCTCAACGTAATCATTGGCATGTTCACCAACTTGGATGTCCAAGTGAACCCGCTGCAGAGAGAAAATTAATTACTCGGTGCGCAATAACTTATGTACTCAACTAAAACTGGCAGCATCCTGATTGACTTGAGTTAACATCATTAAAATAAAGGTATTGAGACAGACATTTAGGACCACAAGGCTACATTTCAATGCTCCTTTACTTACTAAACAATGGATTGGGATTAAAAAGGGGTGTGCTAGAAGGCTAGAGTTACACTGACAAAAAAAAAAGGACAGCTGAAATATAACATAAAAAGACTTTGAAATATTCAATACTAATGTGAAGTTCTAGTCAAACAAACCCAGGTCCATTTAAGATCATCAGTCTGATTTATTTTCCTTTTCCTTTCTCTTCTCACTAAGTTAAAAACAAAACCATAAGAAACATTTCATATCTTGGGCAAACATCTTAAAACAAAGAACTTTAATTTTTTTTCAATAGCTAAATTGTGAATTGCAGGAAGCATGGAGCTGTTGGACAACATTTCAAAGTAGCTTATCTGGCAATCAAATATGGTCACCAAAATACTTCCATATTTTCATACCCAGAGGGTTCAACAGCCTCTCTATCCTCCCTGTGGAAGACTTTTGAATGCAATGCATCTGAAGTAAAAACATATTATCCAACTCCAGCCCACTTCAGGAAATCCAAATATTGAGGATGAGGTGAATGATACAGAACTAAAATTAAAGTTAACAGTAACATATTCGTTGGGATCTTAGAAATAAGAACTAGGAGCAGTAGGCGGCGATCTGGCCCCTCGAGCCTGCTTCCCCATTCAATAAGGTCATGGCTGAACTTTTCGTGGCCTCAGCTCCATTTACCTGCCCTCTCACCCGTAACCTTGAATTCCTTCATTGTTCTACCATAGCTTTAAAAACATTTACTGAAGTAGGGTCAACTACTTCACTGAGCAAAGAATTCTGCAGATTCACAACCTTCTGGGTGAATAAGTTCCTTCTCAATTCAGTCCTAAATCTGCTCCCCTTGATTTTGAGGCTATTCCCTCTTGCCCTAGTTTCACCTGCCAGTGGAAACATCCTCTCTACGCCTATCTTATCGATTCCCTTCATAATTTTATATGTTTCCATAAGATCCTCCCTCAATCTTCTAAATTACAATGAATATAATCCCAGTTTACTCAGTCTCTCTTCATAAGCCAACCCCCTCAACTCCGGAATCAACCTAGTGAACCTCCTCTACAACCCCTCCAGTGCCAGTACATCCTTTCTCAGGTAAGGAGATCAAAACTGCACACAGTACTCCAAATGTGGCCTCACCAGCACCCTACACAACCTCCCTGCTTTTAAAATCAATCCCTTTGGCAATGAAAGACAAAATTCCCAAGGTCCCTCTGCACAGCAGCTTGCTGCAACTTTTTACCATTCAAATAATACTCCTCATTACTGTATTTCCTACCAAAGTGGATGACTTCACATTTATTAACATCTTCTCAAAACTCATTAACATTGAATTCCATCTGTCAGACCTTTGCCCACGGTCGTATCTGTCAGGGAAGACTAAACAGACTGAGGCCCTTTTCACTTTAAAAGTCTAAGCCATAACCTAAAAGATGATGAAATTGTAATTTGGTTTAATCTAGTAATTGTAGAAAAGTTGATTCCATTTGTAAGAAGTTACAAAACTAAGTTCCATAATATAAGGTAGTCACAAATAAACCCATTAGGGTTTACCCATGAAGTTATGAGAAACTGCACTTGGTCAATAGGATCAGAGGACTTTTTTTTTAATTCATTCATGGGATGGGGTTATGAGTCAGAGGTAAATATAGGGTGGGGGAATGGGTCTGGGTGGGTTACTTTTCACAGCGATTGGTGTGGACTTGTTGGGCCGAAGGGCCTGTTCCCACACTGGAGGGATTCTAATTCTAATTACCTAGCTCTCTGGATTAACAGTGCAGCCATAATACCATGAGACCATTGCCTCCCCAACTCAAAACAGAGGGAGCTGGAAATGTGTTGCTGGAAAAGCGCAGCAGGTCAGGCAGCATCCAGGGAACAGGAGAATCGATGTTTCGGGCATAAGCCCTTCTTCAGGAATGAGGAAAGTTTGTCCAGCAGGCTAAGATAGAAGGTAGGGAGGAGGGACTTGGGGGAGGGGCGTCAGAAATGTGATAGGTGGAAAGAGGTCAAGGTGAGGGTGATAGGTCAGACTGGGGTGGGGGCGGACAGGTCGGGAAGAAGATTGCAGGTTAGGAAGGTGGTGCTGAATTCGATGGATTTGACTGAGACAGGGTGGGGGGAGGGGAAATGAGGAAACTGGTGAAATCCGAGTTCATCCCTTGTGGTTGGAGGGTTCCTAGGCGGAAGATGAGGCGTTCTTCCTCCAACCGTCGTTTTGTTGTGGTCGGTCGATGGAGGAGTCCAAAGACCTGCATATCCTTGGTGGAGTGGGAGGGGGAATTGAAATGTTGAGCTACAGGGTGGTTGGGTTGGTTGGTCCGGGTGTCCCAGAGGTGTTCTCTGAAACGCTCCGCAAGTAGCCGGCCTGTCTCCCCAATATAGAGGAGGCCACATCGGGTGCAGAGGATGCAATAGATGATGCGTGTGGAGGTGCAGGTGAATCTGTGGCGGATATGGAAGTTTCCTTTGGGGCCTTGGAGGGAGGTGAGGGTGGAGGTGTGGGCGCAAGTCTTGCACCTCCTGCGGTTGCAGGGGAAGGTGCCGGGAGTGGAGGTTGGGTTGGTGGGGGGTGTGGATCTGACGAGGGAGTCACGGAGGGAGTGGTCTTTACGGAATGCTGATAGGAGAGGGGAGGGACCCGATGTGGCCTCCTCTATATTGGGGAGACAGGCCGGCTACTTGCGGAGCGTTTCAGAGAACACCTCTGGGACACCCGGGACCAACCAACCCAACCACCCTGTAGCTCAACATTTCAATTCCCCCTCCCATTCCACCAAGGATATGCAGGTCTTTGGACTCCTCCATCATCAGACCACAACAAAACGACGGTTGGAGGAAGAACGCCTCATCTTCCGCCTAAGAACCCTCCAACCACAAGGGATGAACTCGGATTTCACCAGTTTCCTCATTTCCCCTCCCCCCACCCTGTCTCAGTCAAATCCATCGAATTCAGCACCACCTTCCTAACCTGCAATCTTCTTCCCGACCTGTCCGCCCCCACCCCAGTTTGACCTATCACCCTCACCTTGACCTCTTTCCACCTATCACATTTCCGACGCCCCTCCCCCAAGTCCCTCCTCCCTACCTTTTATCTTAGCCTGCTGGACAAACTTTCCTCATTCCTGAAGAAGGGCTAATGCCCGAAACGTCGATTCTCCTGTTCCCTGGATGCTGCCTGACCTGCTGCGCTTTTCCAGCAACACATTTCCAGCTCTGATCTCCAGCATCTGCAGACCTCACTTTCTCCTCAAAACAGAGGGAGGCTCAGCATAGACCAGTTGGGTCAAATAAGTACTTTCTGCATTGTAAATTCATAGCAAAGTTTTCACAATCAATAGTCATGACTAATTTTATGCTTCGTTCCCAAAGATACTGCTTTACGCTAATAAATTATTTCCTTACCAGCATTCCTGATGCAAAGAGTGAGAGTTTGGTGGAATTGGAGTGTAGACAAATCTGGTGCTCTCCAGGAATATGGGAGGTAAATGTAAATCTTCCCTCAGAAGCATACTGCCTTGATAGAATGACCTACACAACAAAAGGGAGACATGAAAGCATTAGTTATGTATTTGATGTTACCTATACTCTTCTCTTTTTATACCTCTAATCTGTACGTTATTCTAATCTTGACATATAAGACTATAAGGCCATAAGGCCATTCGGCCCATTAAGTCCACTCCACCATTCAATCATGGCTGATGGGCATTTCAACTCCACTTACCCGCATTCTCCCCGTAGCCCTTGATTCCTTGTGACATCAAGAATTTATCAATCTCTGCCTTGAAGACATTTAGCGTCCCGGCCTCCACTGTAGTCTGCGGCAATGAATTCCACAGGCCCACCACTCTCTGGCTGAAGAAATGTCTCCGCATTTCGGTTCTGAATTTACCCCCTCTAACTCTAAGGCTGTGCCCACGGGTCCTAGTCTCCTCACCGAACGGAAACAATTTCCTAGCATCCACCCTCTCCAAGCCATGTATTATCTTGTAAGTTTCTATTAGATCTCCCCTTAATCTTCTAAACTCCAATGAGTACAATCCCAGGATCCTCAGCCGTTCCTCATATGTTAAGACCTACCATTCCAGGGATCATCCGTGTGAATCTCCGCTGGACACGTTCCAGTGCCAGTATGTCCCTCCTGAGGTGTGGGGACCAAAACTGGACACAGTACTCCAAATGGGGCCGAACCACAGCTTTATAAAGTCTCAGTACCACATCACTGCTTTTATATTCCAACCCTCTTGAGATAAATGACAACATTGCATTCGCTTTCTTAATCATGGACTCAACCTGCATGTTTACCTTTAGAGAGTCCTCAACTAGCACTCCCAGATCCCTTTGTACTTTGGCTTTATGAATTTTCTCACTGTTTAGAAAGTAGTCCATGCTTGTATTCTTTTTTCCAAAGTGCAATACCTCGCATTTGCTCACGTTGAATTCCATCAGCCATTTCCTGCACCACTCTCCCAAACTGTCTAAATCCTTCTGCAGCCTCCCCACTTCCTCAGTACTACCTGCCTGTCCACCTAACTTTGTATCATCGGCAAACTTCGCTAGAATGCCCCCAGTCCCTTCATCCAGATCATTAATATATAACGTGAACAGCTGCGGCCCCAACACTGAACCCTGCGGGACACCGCTTGTCACCGGCTGCCATTCTGAAAAAGAACCTTTTATCCAAACTCTCTACCTTCTGTCAGACAGCCAATCCTCAATCCATACCAGTAGTTCACCTCGAACAACATAGGCCCTCACCTTGCTCAGCAGCCTCCCATGTGGCACCTTATCAAAGGCCTTTTGGTAGTCTAGGTAGACTCCACACAATCAATCAGTCGCCTGAGGCGGGAATTGAACCCGGATCTCTGGCACTGTGAGGCAACAGTGCTAACCACTGTGCCACCTTGCCGCCCCTGTTTTAAACGGACATGTTATTTTTTAAGCTGCGACCATGACTGCCAGCTCTGGGACTTAAGGCATTGATGAATTGCTACAAGGCCTTTCTTATATGCTGCACATGGCTGCCATTGTGCGCTGACGGTCACGGAAAGTTTATAAAGTGGTGGATCAAGTACCAAAACAACCTTGGATAGCGTTGAACTTGTGTTGCTGAAGTTGCATGTGTATGGGCAAGTGAGGAGCATTCCATCTCTCTTCTGTTCTCTGCCTTTAGTTAGTGGACACGCTCTGCAGAGCTCCCAGACTCTGTCCTTCTCTTATAGAGTGTTTACACATTGAATGCGGTTACATTTCTGGTCACTGGTATGATGTTGACATTTGGGAGTTCAGGAAAGGTAATGCTCACACAGGTATTCTTTTCAACAATTTCACCTGTGGTATGCCAGTGTGAAAATTATACCATACTATCCACAGGAACAATAACCATCATGGGGATATTAAGGCAGTTGGTTATGCCTCTACTTACAGAAGTAATATAGCAAACAGAAACCTTCCTCCAGTTTTATGCTGAATCAAACATAACTTTGAATTAAATTAGGTACAAAATACATAATTTCCCAACATCATTGTTTACACAAGCAAAATATTAATTTAAAAAGTGACTTAGCTTGGAAATAAAGTCTTAAAATAATTAGATAGTGCACTTGAAGCGAGCAAATAAACAGGCTTGGTTCTCTGATCTTGAATATGTCATACCTTTTCATCAGGATCCTTCACCTCTACAAACATTCCTAGTCCTGGAGGAGAAGGCAGGTACTCCTCCCTCTGTTTGTCATACATCAGAGTTTTATAATTACCTACAAACAACAGAAACTGATTAGTTCCATTCATTCTAGGTTACCGTTGGTCAATGGGCAGCAGCTTGTCAGATAGAACAGGAGAAGAAACCAAGATCCAAAACAGTGTACCTTGCTTAAACAGAAATGGCAAGTGCAGGCGAAACTCAGCAAGTCTGGTAGCACTATGAAGTGAGAAACAGAGTTTCAAGTCATGACCTTACTGGTGTAGGGCCTGATGAAGGGTTTATGGCCGAAAAGTCAATTCTCCTGCTCCTTGGATGCTGCCTGACCTGCTGTGCTTTCCCAGCACTACACTCTCGAATCTGATCTCCAACATCTGCAGTCCTCACTTTCTCTTTACTGGTGTAAACAGTTAAAAAGCTGGAGTAACAGCAAAATAGATTATTACTTGAATGGTAAAAAGTTGCAGCATGCTGCTGTGCAGAGGGACCTTGGTGCCCTTATGCATGAATCACAAAAGGTTGGTCTGCAGGTACAACAGGTAATTAGGAAGGCAAATGGAATTTTGCCCTTCGTTGCCAAAGGGATTGAGTTTAAACGCAGAGAGGTTATGTTAGAGCAGTCCAAGGTGCTGGTGAGGCCACACCTGGAGTACTGTGTACAGATTTGGTCTCCTTACTTAAGGAAGGACGTAAAGGTATACAATCATTTATCCAAAATGCTCGGGACCAGCTGGCTTTCGGAATTCAGAATTTCGGAATTAGTGACAGCTCAACGGTGAAATTTTTTAAAAAATCTTACCGAACAGTAGACTCACTGAGTAACAGGCCTTGAGACAGAATTGAGGCCTGCCAGTGCTGGGCCACACCCTCCTCCACATCCCATCTGAGTGACATGCATCAAATGGGTGTGGAGTTGGGTGCCAAACAACCTTGTTAAGGAGATATAAACTTCACAAAAAAAACCTCTGGATTTTGGAGCTTTTTGGATTTCAGATGAAGGGTTGTCTACCTGTACTGGCACTGGAGGGGGTGCAGAGGAGGTTCACTAGGTTGATTCCTGAATTGAGGGAGTTGGCTTATGAGGAGAGGCTGAATAGATTGGGATTATATTCATTGGAATTTAGAAGAATGAGGGGAGGGGATCTTATAGAAACATATAAAACGATGAAAGGAATAGATAAAGTAGAAATAGAGAGGATGTTTCCACTGCTAGGTGAGACTAGGACAAGAGGGCATGGCTGAAAATGTGTTGCTGGAAAAGCGCAGCAGGTCAGGCTGCATCCAGGGAACAGGAGAATCGACGTTTCGGGCATAAGCCCTTCTCCGAAACGTCGATTCTCCTGTTCCCTGGATGCTGCCTGACCTGCTGCGCTTTTCCAGCAACACATTTTCAGCTCTGAATTCCAGCACCTGCAGACCTCACTTTCTCCTCAAGAGGGCATGGCCTCAAGATTAGAGGAAGCAGGTTTAGACCTGAACTGAGAAGGTTGTTAATCTGTGGAATTCCTTCCACAGGGAAGTAGTCGACACTACTTCAGTAATCGCTTTAAAGCTAAGATAGGTACTTTTTTAGAAAAATAAAGGAATTAAGCTATATGGTGAAAACGTGGCTAAGTGGAGCCGAGTCCACAAAAAGATCTTATTCAGTGGCAGACGGCCTACCCCTGCTCCTAGTTCTTATGATTGGGGGAGGCTGTTTGCAGGTAAAGGGACATCTGGCAAGTGGACGCTTTCAAAAGCAAGATAACAAGTGTTCAAGGAACAATATGTTCTTTACTAGTGTGAAGAGCAAGGCTGGCAGGAGTAGAAAACACCGAATGACTGCAGGCATTGAGGCACTGGTGAACAGAAAGAAGGAAATATACGTCAGATATAGATAAGTGGGATTGAGTAAATCCTTTGAGTTTAGAGGGTGTAGGAGCACACTTAAAAGGGAATTGAAGAGGGCAAGGTGGAGGGGCAAGGTGGAGGGGCAAGGTGGAGGGGCAAGGTGGAGGGGCAAGGTAGCTTTGGCAGATAAGGTTAAGGAGAATCCAAAGAGCTGTGCATATATTAATGGCAAAAGAGTAAGTTGTTATGAAGATCTGGGTATACTTTAAAAGAAGTTAAAGCAGCAGAACTACCGGACACAGCACCAAGTGTTCTCAATGAGGCAACAACGTAACACTTGCTCAAACAACACGATTAGCTCGTTGCCTGGAGACAAAAACAAATTCGAATTCGGCCAATCAGTTTAAATTATACCCCAAAAATATCAAACTCCAACCCAGTTTGAATTGAGCATGTTGACAATCTTAAAAGCCAATGACACAATCCGATGCTCTGCGGTAAAAGACCGGGAAAATTGGAATATTGCATGCAATTCTGGTCTCCTTCCTATCGGAAAGATGTTGTGAAACCTGAAAAGGGTTCAGAAAAGATTTACAAGGATGTTCCCAAGATTGGAGGATTTGAGCTACGGAGAGGCTGAACAGGCGGGGACTGTTTTCCTTGGAGCGTCGGTGAGTTTAGAGAGGTTTACAAAATCATGAGGGGCATGGATAAGATAAATAGACAAAGTCTTTTCCCTGGGGTGGGGAGTCCAGAACTAGAGGGTATAGGTTTAGGGTGAGAGATATGAGAGACACCTAAGGGGCAACTTTTCACGCAGAGGGTAGTGTGTGTATGGAATGAGCTACCAGAGGAAGTGGTGGAGGCTGGTACAATTACATTTAAAAGTCATTTGGATGGATATATGAATAGGAAGGGTTTGGAGGGATATGGGTCGGGTGCTGGCAGGTGGGACTAGATTGGGTTGGGATATCTGGTCGGCATGGACGGGTTGGACTGAAGGTTTTGTTTCCGTGCTGTACATCTCTATGACTGTAACAGGTGAGGAGGAGAACTGCCAAGCTCAGCATGTAAACAGGCCACCTAAAAAATAGCTCTCTTAAAAAGGTACCTTTTCGATCAGTAACCTGTGACTCAGAAGTTCCTAAGAAAAAGAAAAGACAACATAGGAAGATGCGAACAGAAGAACAAAAACTGCCTGGTTTTGAGATAAGAAGGGTGGTTTTGTAAATCTTAATTGGAAGTTTTATCAGACCAGTATCATAGAAGGGAAAGTAAAAGTTGGGTTAGAGGAAGAAATTGTAAATAATGGTTAGTTAATTATTCTCTGTTATACTTTAAGAAATAAAGTTATTAATTTTTACTTTAAATAGTTCTTGGCCATTCACATTTTTACAGATTACTGCGCGGGATAAATCTTTTTAGTGTTGCTAGTTTTAAATGAAGCAGGAGGATTTATCCCATGTCGTAACAAACGAGAGAGAGGGTCCCTTGAAGACTAACGAGATTATTTATGTGTGGAAATACAGGAGATGTGTGAGATCCTAAATGAATATTGCGTGTCAGTGTCTCTTAAAGGTAGATAAATCTTTGGGACCTGACTGATGCAACATCGAGGGCTGAAGGGCCTGTACTGCGCTGTTATGTTCTATGATGAAGTGTATCCAGGACATTGTGGGAAGCTAGGGAAGAAACTGTAGGGCCCCTAGTGGAGATATTGGTATCATTGACAGCCACTGGTGAGGTGCTGGAAGACTGGGGTGTGGCTAATGCTGTGCCATTATTTAAGAAAAGCTGCAAAGAAAAGCAGGGAAATACAGACAGTTGAACCTGACATCAGTAGTGGGTAAATTGGAGGGATTCTGAAAGAGGGGGCAAGGACTGATTAGGGATAGTTAACATGGCTTTGTGCATGGGAAATTATGTCTCACTAACTTGATTGAGTTTTTTTGAAGAGATGACCAAGATGTTTGATGAAGGCAGAGTGGTAGACATGGTCTACATGGATTTTAGCAAGGCCTTTGACAAGGTTCCACGTGGTAGGGTGGTCATTAAGATTAGGTTTCATGGGATCCAGGAAGAGCTAGCCAATTGAATACAAAATTGACTGGATGGTAGGAGACAAAGTGGTAGAACAGGTTTGTTGTTCAGACTGGAGGCCTGTGACCAGTGGTGTGCCACAAAGATTGATGCTGGGTCCATTGCTGTTTGTCATTCGTATAAGCAGTTAGTGTGAGAATATGGAAGGTATGGTTAGTAAGTTTGCGGATGACACCAAAATTGGTGGTATAGTGGAGAATGAAGAAGGTGATCTAAGAGTACAATGGGATCTTGATGAACGGGGCCAGTGGGCTGAGGCATGGCAAATGGAGTTTAATTTATTTAAAAGCGAAGTGTTGCGTTTTGTTAAGACAAACCAAGGCAGGACTTACACAATTAATGGTAAGGCCCTGGGAAATATTGTCAAACAGGGAGGCCCCAGGATACAGATACATAGTTCTTTAAAAGTGGAGTCACTGGTATACAGCGTAGTGAAGCTGGTGTTTGGCATGCTTGCTTCTGTCAGTCAGAGCACTAAGTACAGGAGTTGAGTTGTCATGTTACGACTGTGTGAGACATTGGTAAGGCCACATTTGGGGTACTGTGTACAATTCTGGTTGCCCTGCTATAGGAAGGGTGTTGCTAAACTGGAAAGGGTAAAAAAAAAGATTTACAAGGATGTTACCAAGACTGGAGGGTTTGATGATAAGGAGAGGCTGGGACATTTTGTCCCTGGAGCATAGAAGACTGAGGAGTGACCTTATAGAGATTTAGAAAATTATGAGGGGTACAGATAACTCCCTATATAACTCTGCAGGACCTTATCCATTTTTTTAACCTATGTCATTAGACCAATGTGTTTCTTTCTCCTTTATTCATTCAAAGGATGAGGGTGCTCCTGGCGAGGCAATTTATTGCCCAGCCCTAATTGCCTGGGAGGTGGTTAAGAGTCAGTCACATTTAGAGTTACATGCAGGCAGTGGTTAGGATGGCAGTTTCCTTACCTAAAGGACATTAGTGAACCAGATGGTTTGTTCCCAACAATCGACAATGGATTCATGATCATGATTAGACTCTTAGTTCCAGAATTTTTAAAATTGAATTCAAATCCCACTATTCGAGCCGGGGTGCCCAGAACATTATCTGGGTCTCTGGATTAACAGCCCAGGGATGCTATCACTAGGCTATCACCTCTTCCAGTGTTTTGAAAATTTGTTGCAACTGTTCAGAAACATCCTTGACCCTGGCACCAGGGAGGCAACATGCCATCTTGGAAACTCGCTCATAGCTACAGAAATCTGTCTGTGCCCCTGCCTAGAAAGCCCCCTATCACAACTGCTCACTTGGACTTTGCCATACCCTGCTTTACAGCAGAGCCAGTCGCGTCTAAGATCTGGCTGCTGCTGCCTATTCACGTGTTATTCACCTAGACTCACTCAGATCTAACCAGCAGCACCTCGATCACAAAGTAGCCCCTTACAGAAGTGGCCAGAACAAGACACAGCACCGCCTCCTCTCACACTTGAGCTCAACTCCCAGCATTTGCACTCTCTTGCCTGTCGCACTTTTTCACAGCCCATAAACCGGATAGCCATAAGACAGAATGGGTCATCAGCAGAAGGGCAGCAGATGCATGTGAGCACCAACACCTTCAAGTTTATTTATAAGCCATGCATCATCCAAACTTGGAACTGCAATACCATCTTCACCAAAATAAGACCAAAATCCTGGCACTCACTTACCAGCTGCATTGTCAATGTACCTGCACCTGATGGACTGCAGCGATTAAAGGCAGCCAGGCAATTCATTGTTCAGGAGATCACTAGGCACAGACATGAAACAAAACTGAAAACTTCCTGCTCTGGATACAGCAGGCAGTGGTTTCATCTGCCACAAGCCTGAAGAGCTGAGTACCTGATTTTTCCTTCTGATAAGTCCTGCATCTCTGCCGAGGGGTGTGCAGAGGTCTTCTGCAAGCATAACTACTTTCCTTAGTACTGGGCTAAAAGAGCACCATGCTTTTGGAAATACTGTATGCAAAAATGGGATGTGCACCCAGAGTTGATAAGGAGCCATAAAGGAATTCATTTATTGTCCTGTTTGTAATTTTGATGCAGTTACTGCAAACTATAACACTTTGCAAGACTTAGTGCCAAACACGCTGTTTAATAGAGGAGATCTACAACTCTCATAAACAGCACAACCTGAAGATTTTTTTTTTAGAAAAGAGTTCTACAAACATTGGAAATTCTTACCCTTGTGAGAAGATTTCCCCACACTTGCAAGATTTCAGCGACTGCACTGAGAACAAAATGCACTCTCAGGAACATTCATTTCTGCACAGCACGGAAATGCCAAATCAACAGATTACAGAACCATGATAAAAGTGATGAAAGGAAGTGGCTCACTGAAAGAGAAAAGTAGATGGCCACCCCTAGTAACAGATGTACCACCTGGTTGAGATTTGACTAAACCAAAATAAATATCTGACTAAAGGATTTGGTTGTTATCACACTATGGGTGCTTGCTGTTCTCCCCTGGAAAACTACAGTGATTACACTTTAATATCTCACACTGAGGATTTTTATTGAAGAGTTAAATTGCTCTGCTGACCTGCAGGAAATTGGATGTCCTGAGGCTAGAGTAGTATGCCTCTGACTTACAGGTAGATTGTCAGGAAATCACATTCCCATCTCTTTGGCATTGAAAGCCATTTCCTAGTTATTCAGAAGCCATTTACATTGTCATCTCTTACTATTTACATTTTCATCCCCTATTCAGAAATCAATAAGAAATCAATAATCAATAGGAATTTGACTACTCCCCTATAGTTACAAAAAAAATCGAGTTGCAACAGATTTGACCATTAAGGGATGATGTGCATTACACTGTTTGAGGATGAAGTGGACACTGCACTGTGCCTTGAGTGGCATGTGACTGTGGGTTGTCTTGTAGGCATCACTAACTGTGATGTAAAAATTTTGTATAAAGGAAGGACCGGGTTTCCTTTGTTCAGAGAGAGCTTTGACACAACTCTGCAAGCCCTGCGAGGTGTATGTTAAAAGTTCCTCCAGAAAGTTTGTACTGTACTGTGCTTAATAAAATTTTGCTTGTTCACAGAAGTTGGTGTGTAAGTGTTGCTTCAAGTTTTAGATTAGATTAGATTAGATTACAGTGTGGAAACAGGCCCTTCGGCCCAACAAGTCCACACCGACCCGCTGAAGCGAAACCCACCCATACCACTACATTTACCCCTTATCTAACACTACGGGCAATTTAGTACGGCCAATTCACCTGACCCTGCACATCTTTGGATTGTGGGAGGAAACCGGAGCACCCGGAGGAAACCCATGCAGACACGGGGAGAACGTGCAAACTCCACACAGTCAGTCGCCTGAGGCGGGAATTGAACCCGGGTCTCTGGCGCTGTGAGGCAGCAGTGCTAACCACTGTGCCACCGTGCCGCCCACTAAGTGTGTAAGGACTTCAGGAAATTAGAACTTAACAAATGGATGAAAGCCTACTTGTTCCAAGATGCCAAGAAAATTTACAAGTCTCTCTTTTTAATGCATTGCAAATTTGCAAAATGCAAAGTGATGTGAAAATGAAGCACCATCAGCACTACCACACAAGTATGTTTCATAGACACAATGTAATCTCCAGATGACCAATAAAATGGCTGGTTAAAGGAGTGCCAAAACTCATGGTAAAGACTTCCATTCCCCTCTTACAAATGCTTTTTTCAAGAGTTTTGATTTTTCCCTTCACCATCTTACAAAGAGAATTTTATCGATAAAACATTAAAGCAAACTTTAAAGCTTTGCTGAGGTATCTTTTTGTCCACCTAACTCTAATGCACTTTGGAAAGGAAAACAAATCCCAGAGTCGGTATTTTCAATGCAAACAGGATAAAAGGGTTAGTTTTTCCAGTTTATCCAAACTCAAACACTGAAGATTGATAAAGTCAATTTACAGCTCTAAAATATGGAAAAAGAGGCACATTGACCAATGGATGAGTAATATGGTCTTATTCATATCTCCCAATGCAAGAGCCATGGACAAATCTAAAGCAGGGGTTAAGGCAGCATATTAATGAACATGTAACAGTGCTAAATGGCACAGGGTGAAGTACCCATCAATGAATTTCACTATCGTTAAAAATTCTTTCGTAGGATGTAGACATTAGTGACAAGCTCAGAATCTGCTGCCCATCCCAAGCTATCCCCAAGCTGAGTGGTTGGACAGACCATCTGTCAAAAGCCAACCACGTTGCAGGTTCCGAAAACACATATGGGCCAGACCTGATAAGAATGGCAGATTTCCATCCCTAAAATGACATCAGTGAACCAGATAAATTTTAACAGAAGGAAAATTGGAGCAGCCAGCCACAAACAGGCTTCAAACTGTGAATTCTGAAATTTTTCAGAGCAAGGTGGAGAGGCAAAAGGCAAAATTGCCATAAAAAAGAACCTTGATGGGTAGAGGTTCAGGTCAATAGTCGAGTAAGGAGAGGGACAAGAAAACTACAGAGTTTAAGTAACATAGGTTAGAACTAATGGTGCAAGTACAGTGAGATTTCAAAACAGCGACAAACTTAACCCTGCCACTCTGCAGAAACAAATCTTGGTATTTTAAAATAAGAGTATATAGTAGGGTTATGGATGAGTTAAGAGCAAACAGGGGAAGAGGGCAGACGTTTAGCAAAGACAGTACTGGAGTCATGTCTGCAGTTGACAAAACCATGTGGGTGATGGGAATGAGGTACAGAAAAGGGTAGGCAGTACAACACAAATAAATGCAGGCAGTCCTTGAGGTGGAAAGGATACATTCTGAAAGATCAGCTCAAATGCAAAATGTACATAATTTCTGCAAGTATTCTGGTTAGGTTTGTGTCATACCATGATTGGCTTGGAAACAGTTTGGGGCAGAAGCTAAAGTGTACAGCTACAAAGGACTAGACAGGAAGAAACCACAGACAAGATTCTGAACAATTAGCAACACAAAGGCAATCAAAGGATCAAGAGAACTGGGAAAATAAGAGAGTTGGCTGCCATCACAGGACTTTGGAAGCTGAGGTAAAAACAATGACTGCAGATGCTGGAAACCAGATTCTGGATTAGTGGTGCTGGAAGAGCACAGCAGTTCAGGCACCATCCAAGGAGCAGTAAAATCGACATTTCGGGCAAAAGCCCTTCATCAGGAATAAAGGCAGAGAGCCTGAAGCGTGGAGAGATAATCTAGAGGAGCTAGTCTGTACTGTTTGTCCTGTTGGGGTCCAAACTCTGCTGGTATAAAGGTGGTCCAGAGTCCGTGTAGGATGTGTTGGTTACAGAGGCAGGCACTGAGGAAACAAATGTGGCTGTGGTAGAGTTTGTTTCAGGACATGGTTGAAGAGCTTCAGGGCAGAGGAAATGACCTGGGATTTGCAATGGGAGAGGGACGCCATGAGATTTTTGTAGAGAGAGGAGGAAAACTTCTTCAACGCAGGCATCCTTGCAAGAGGATTCGCAGTATGTTTAAAATCAACTAGGTAAAAACAATGACTGCAGATGCTGGAAATCAGATTCTGGATTGGTGGTGCCGGAAGAGCACAGCAGTTCAGGCAGCATCCAAGGAGCTGTAAAATCGACGTTTCAGGCAAAAGCCCTTAATCAGGAATAAAGGCAGAGAGCCTGAAGCGTGGAGAGATAAGCTAGAGGAGAATTGACCATGCTAAATTGCCCATAGCATTCAGGGTTGTGTAACACTAGGTGCAGGGGTTTTGGAAGCTGATCCCATTTAAAGTGGATGTCATCAAGGGTCATCACGCAAACGAACACAAAAGGGTCAAGACAACTGAACTGTATTCAATACATCAAGGTCCTCAGGAGACCTCAAATGACAATGCAGGGGCTGGAAGCAGTATTTGCTGCAGATGTTTAAAGAGATTCATGCAAGGCAGCCCAGCTGAATCAGAGGATGATGCCAAGCTGAACAAATAAAAAGTAGTTGGGGGGGATATCAGATTTCTTATAGGACTTAGTTCAAATCTATTTAAGTGGTGCAAGGTAAACAGAAGGTGGACTGGAATGACAGAGATACAAGCAAAGTTACATATTCAAGTCCTTAAATTGAAAAGGGTTATGATTAACACATTTGAATCAATGGAGTAAAATGAGAAGTTTTGAAGCAAAGAGGGAAAAACATTTGCAACGTTAATAGCATGAAAGCCTACAAGGAGAGTCAGAATTGTGCAGGAAGGAAGCAAGGGGGGAAAAAAACATGCAGACAAGAGAGAGAGGAGGAGTTAATTCTGAAGTTGATGACTCAAATAGATGAGCCATCACTTCAAGATTTTCCTGGACTCTGCAGAAATTAAATATTGATCTCTGTGATCAACCAAGGGAAAATTAAATCAAAAGTTTGCTCTCTCATTTCTTCCGTTCGATTCAATTTACTTGTCAGAGAATTACTGAAGATGGGGGACCTGGCTCTTTTATCGAGCATGGCAGTTGGAGACAAGAAATCACAGAAGGAAACTTGCAGGTATACATCCAGAGTTAGCAATCCCAGACTGGAGTAGGTAGGAGATTAGAGGTACTATCCTAAATACCCAAGTTACTGTCCTTTGAATCTGAGTATTTTTCCCCTCATTCTAGTCCACATATGACAGCAATAAAACGCACGATTTTTCCCTTTCAACTCCAGGCGTCAATCCTTTATGATTTGGAGACTAAAGCTGATTTTGCACTCTTTCTCATAGTTTAAAGGATAACCATAATTATACGGTGATACTTTTTTAGAATAGATTAGATTAGATTAGATTACTTTACAGTGTGGAAACAGGCCCTTCGGCCCAACAAGTCCACACCGCCCCACCGAAGCGCAAACCACCCATACCCCTACCCCTACATTTACCCCTTACCTAACACTATGGGCAATTTAGCATGGCCAATTCACCTGACCTGCACATCTTTGGCCTGTGGGAGGAAACCGGAGCACCCGGAGGAAACCCACGCAGACACAGGGAGAATGTGCAAACTCCACACAGTCAGTCGCCTGAGGCGGGAATTGAACCCGGATCTCTGGCGCTGCGAGGCAGCAGTGCTAACCACTGTGCCACCGTGCCGCCCACTTCATAAGATTAATCTTCACCAAAGAACTGGAGGACTGTGACCAGTGGTGTGCCACAAGGATCGGTGCTGGATCCACTGCTTTTCATCATTTACATAAATGATTTGGATGTGAGCATAGGAGGTATAGTTAATAAGTTTGCAGATGACACCAAAATTGGAGGTGCAGTGGATAGCAAAGAAGGTTACCTCAGAGTACAATGGGATCTTGACCAGATGAGCCAATGGGCTTAGGAGTGGCAGATGAGAGTTTAAATTAGATAAATGGGAGGTGCTGCATTTTGCAAAGGCAAATCAGGGCAGGACTTATACACTTAATGGTAAGGTCCTAGTGGGTGTTGCTGAACAAAGAGACCTTGGAATGCAGATTCACAGCTCCTTGAAAGTGGAGTTGAGGGTAGATAGGATAGTAAAGGTGACATTTGGTATGCTTTCCTTTATTGCACACAGTATTGAGGAGAGGAGTTGGGAGGTCACGTTATGGCTGTACAGGACATTGGTTGGGCCACTTTTCGAATATTGCTTGCAATTCTGGTCTCCCTCCTATCAGAAAAATGTTGCGAAGCTTGAATGGGTTAAGAAAATATCTACAAGAATGTTGCCAGAGTTGGGACGATTTTAGTTACAGGGAGAGACTGAACAGACTAGAACTGTTTTCCCTGGAGTGTCAGAGGCTGAAGGGTGACCTTATAGAGGTTTATAAAATCATGAGGAGCATAGGTAGGGTAAATAGGCAAAGTCTTTTCCCTGGGGCAGGGGACTCCAGAAGTAGAGGGCATAAGTTTAGGATGAGAGGGACTTAAAAAGGACTTAAGGGACAACTTTTTCATGCAGAGGGTGGCGTGTGTGTGGAATGAGGTGCAAGAGGAAGTGGTGGAGGCTGGTACAATTACAGCATTTAAAAGGCATCTGGATGGGTATATGAATAGGAAGGGTTTAAAGGGATATGGGCCGGGTGCTGGCAAATGGGACTAGATTAGGTTAGGATATCTGGTCGGAATGGACAAATTAAACCGAAAGGTCTGTTTCAGTGCTGTACATCTCAGTGACTGTACGACTGTGTGTAGGAGTCTTAGTGAATGATTTGAGCGGACCTCAAAGACTCAGTGTCACCCAGCGGAGAAAGGATATAGACTCACCAATAAAAAAGGATAGCACAGTGTTTTAGTGGTTAGCACTGCTGCTTCACAGAACCAGGGACCTGGTTCTATTCCAACTTCTGACAACTGTGGCTGTAGAGTTTGCGCATTCACCCCGTGTCTGTGTGGGTTTCCTCCCACCATCCAAAGATGTTCAGGTTAGGTGAATTGACATGCTAAATTGCCCATTGCATTCAGAGATGAGTAACACTAGGTGCATTAGTCAGGGGTAAATATAGGACTATAAGGTAGGGGAACAGGCTGGGTAGGTTACTCTTCAGAGGGTCGGTGTGGACTTGTTGAGCCAACGGGCCTGTTCCCACTCTGTAGCGATTCGATAAAAAACTGTACATTTTGATTGCTGTAAACAAACCCATTCCACTCCTTTGGTTACCAGAACCACACCAAGATCCCTCCTCTCATGTTGACTTGTCCAATTGCTTCCTCCCATCACACAATTCCACAATTCAAAAACACTCCCAGCCGGCCCACCCAAAGTGTCTTGTTTTATTTAAGAGTGGTTTACTCTCCCCAAAACATTCATGCATTTAAAAAAAAGGAACAATGCAGATACTGTCACTATAATATCAGTCCATCGAATTACAAACTGAACTATTACAGGAAAATTATTTTTAAAATATTAATATACTGCAACTCATTCAGGGAAGTTCAATGCAGAAACCTAATGACCTCACCAATCCTTACGATCAAATTACAGAAAGAACTGCAGATGCTCAAAATCAGAATTTTGTCTGAACCAGGGGCAATGGATTCGAAATATTAACTCTGCTGTCAGACCTGCTGAGTATTCCCCTCCCCAATTACAGATCCTGGTTTGGTTCAGAATATCACTGTACAATGAATAAAAGCTAATCTCCCCCTTCCTCAACCTGACCTTGAAAGCTCAACCTGTCACCTGGCATTAACAAGCATCCACTGTTCCATGCAAGTGGAGTCAGGGCAGGAACAGGAGTCATAGAGATGCACAGGAGGGTAACAGACCCTTCGGTCGAGCTCGCCCATGCCAACCAGATATTCTAAATTAATTTAGTCCCATTTGCCATATCTCTCTATCCTTTCCTATTCATGTACCTATTTGGATGCCTTTTAGATGCTGTAATGTACCAGCTGCCACCACATTCTCTGACAGCTCATTCTATACACGCACCAACCTCTGCATGAAAAAGTTCTCCCATAGGTCTCTTTTAATTCTTTGCCCTCTCACCTTAAAGCTATGGCCTTTAATTATGACTCCCTTACCTGGGAAAAATAAACAAAAAGAACTGCAGATCATTGTACATCAGAAACAGAAATTGCTGGAAAAGTTCAGCACATCTGTGGAGAGAACTCAGAGTTAATGTTTCAGGTCCAGCGACCCTTCCTCAGAACCACAGGAAAAAGTCTTGACTACTCACCCTACACATGCCCCTCGTGATTTTATAAATATCGCCAAGGTCACCCCTCAGGCTCTGACGCTTCAGGAAAAACAGCCCATGTCTATTCAGCCTCTCCCTGTAGTTCAAACCCTCCAACCCTGGCAACATCCTTGTACAAAGTCAAAATTCACACAACACCAGGTTACAGTCCAACAGGATTTATTTGAAACCGCAAGCTTTCACAGCCCGCTCAGGCAGATAGTGAGTGATAATACATGGGGACACAGAATTTATAAGATCAAAAGGTCATACAACGGAATGGCAGGGGCTCCAAAAGCTTGCAGTTTCAAAGAAAGTTCTGGGAGCATAGCCCCGTATCATAGAGATGTACAGCATGGAAACACTCATCGGTCCAACCCATCCAAGCTGACCAGATATCCCAAACCAATCTAGTCCAACCTGCCAGCACCCGGTCCATATCCCTCCAAATCCTTCCTATTCATATACCCATCCAAATGCCTTTTAAATGCTGTAATTGTACCAGCCTCCATCACTTCCTCTGGCAGCTCATTCCACACACGTACCACCCTCTGCATGAAAAAGTTGCCCCTTAGGTCCCTTTTATATCTTTCCCCTCTCACCCTAAACCTATGCCCTCTAGTTCTGGACTCCCCGACCCGAGGAAAAAGGAACCTATCCATGCCCCTCGAGTTCTGACTCTGTCCACCCCATCCTGGTAAATCTCTCCTGAGCACTTTCTTTGGAAAGCTGGCAGAATCAGAAACCGCTGGGAAATTAAAAACTCAGCATCTGTGCGGAGAGGAGAGAGACTGCAGATTTAATGAATCGGGGGCTTTCCTTCAGAACGAAACCCTGATTTGCAGTGGCTGCAGATGATTTCCCTGCCGTTGGATCTGAGGGACTGCTGACAGGGTGAGGCCCCTAGGCCAGGCCCTGACTGACTAGTAACGTGTCAATCTGACTCAGTGTGAGAGCACAGTCTCTCCTTTCCGCTTACCGATGACCATGGTCTCGTCGGGTATCTCCTCGATGAAGCATTTCTTCTCGGTCTCGCCTATGTGGAAGTAAAGGCCGGAACATAACGTAGCCGCCAACTGCAGCACGGTCAAACCGCGCACCCACTCTCCCGCCGCCATCTTGCACCTGACCGCCACCTCCTTCCCTCAAGCACCCGCCTCACCACGCCTGCGCACAACCGGCCGCGGCTGGACAGGTGGAGGATGTGCGCGTGCGTCCAACCGGCCGCACGCCCCCCTCGCACACCAGTGCGCAAGCGTGCAGCCGGCAGCCGGTGAGGGAGGTCGTGCGCATGCGCCTGACCGGTTACTCTCCCGCCGCCTTGGAGGCTATTGCGCAAGCGTACAGCCAGCAGCCGGTGGGCAGGCCATGCTCATGCGCTTGACCGGCCGCTTTCTCCACCTCGGACGCTAGTGCGCAAGCGTATGGCCGGCTGCCCGAGGTGAGAGGCCGTGCTCATGCGCCTGACCGGCTGCTGAACCTGACAACGCTGCGCCCGCGCGTAGCCTGGGCCATTCGGACATCACTGCGCATGCGGCAGCCTCTGTGCCACGTCCTCCTTACACCGACGTCTCTGATTGGACGGCTGCGCACGACCCTCGTGCCGGTTGGTCGACGGCACGTCCTTCGTTGTGATTGGTTATTAGTGCCAGGCGGTTTGTCTCCCCCCTCAGGGGGGATGGGGTAAGTTCAGGCACCTGGTCCATCCCCAAATTAACTTTAATTGTCAGAGGCTGAACTGGGCTTGCCCTTGTTAGCAATCACATAAATAAAAGATAGACCTGGAGAGAAAAGAAACTTAAGATGCTGGAAACCTGAAACAAAAAGCAGGAATTGCTGGGCAAACTCTCAACAGGTCCAGCAGCATCTGTGGAGAAAATCATAGAGTCCAACCACCCCATTCCAACCATAATGGGTGGCAGACTTACTCAGGAGTTAGCATTGCTTCCTCACAGTGCCAGGGACCTGGGTTTAATTCCACCCTCAGGTGACCGTCTGTGTGGAGTATCCTCTGGGTTTCCTCCCACAGTCCAAAGGTACGCAGGTTAGGTGGATTGGCCATGGCATGCAGGGTTACAGGTGGATCTGGGTGGTATGCTCTTCATTCAGTGTGAACTTGATGGACCAAAAAGCCTGGTTCCACACATAGTAGGGATTCTATCATAAATTCAAACTGAACAAGTCCCACCTGTCTGCGCTCATATCCCTCCAAACCTCAACATGACATCCCAACTCCTGTACTTTTGAGCAATGAAGGCAAACATGCTAAATACCTTCTTAGACACCCCACCTCTCTCTTGAGAGGGAAACAGAGTTAACCTTTCAGGTCTAGAGACCCGTCTTCAGATCAGTTCTGAAGAAGGGTCACCAGCCTGAAAACATTAATTCTGCTTTCTCTCCACAGATGCTCTCAGACCTGCATAACTTTTTCCAGCAGTGTCTGGAGATCTGAAACAGACAAAAACAAATTGCTGGAGAAACTCAGCCAGTCTGGCAGCATCTGTGGGGAGAAAATGGAGTTAATGTTTCCAGTCCAGTGAATCGTCTTCAGGACTTGAAACATTAACTTCACTTTCTCACAACAGATGCTGCCAGACCCTTTGAGTTTCTCCAGCAATTTATGTTTTTGTCTGGTGGTCATGAAGGATGTTTCAAATATTCTGCTAACCATATCTAGTTTAGAAAGAAATGATTCCATTTAAGTGGCTATTCTGAATGCACAGCAAATGCCTTCTCTTTGAATATGCCACAAAGTCTTTGATATTCATCAGAACTCTCACCTGACAACAGTATCTCCAACAATGTAGCAATCTGTCCATTTCACACTGAGCTAAGAGCCTATATTATAGAATGCATAACCTTTTGAACAAGAGATGCCATACCATTTTGGTGGCATGGTGGCTCAGTGGTTAGCACTGCTGCCTCACAGCACCAGGCACCCAGGTTTGATTCCTGCCTCGGGCGACTGTCTATGTGGATTTTACACATTCTCCCCGTGTCTGTGTGGGTTTCCTCCGAGTTCTCTGGTTTCCTCCTAGGGACGTCCAAAGATGTGCAGGTCAAGTGAATTAGCCATGCTAAATTGCCCATAGTGTTAGGTGCATTAGTCAAGGGTAAAAATAGGGTAAGGGAATGGGTCTGAGTGGGCTACTCTTCGGAGGGTCAGTGTGGAATTGTTGGGCCAAGGGGCCCATTTCCATACTGTAGGGAATCTAATCATCTGTCCTATTTGTGGGAGTCTCACAATACCACTCAGATTTAGGAACATACCATAGCCAATACAGAAAGGCCAAGGAAATGGAAATGTGAGGATGATGAGTGAGTAAGACTTAGTGCGGGTCCTGGAATTTTGCAGAAGTTGGAGTTGGTGATAATTGGAACAGAAGAGGACAGGAAGGAGAATGTAGATTTTGTTTTAATCAACACGTTCAGAAATATGATGACACACCCTGGAGCAGGCCTTCCAGCTCAGAAGTACACCACAATAGCCTTTTTCAAGAGTCAACCACATTGCTGTAGGCCTGGGGTTAGGGGTTCTCTTTGCAGTAATCAATGTTGGTTTTCACGGTCACGGTTACTGAGACTAACTTTTAATTCCAGTCTTGTTTAATTGAATTTGAATTCCATTAGCTCCCCTGGTGAGATTTGAATCTGTGTCCCTAGAGCCCATTGATATTCTTACTCCTCCACCACCTTTCCCGAAGGAGAATGTGTGTTTCCCCTCATTAACTCTGCCAAGTGTCAAATTTGACCAACTGGAGCATCAATACCAAAGCGAACAAGTGACAAGAGGAAATTTTACAGCTGCCATTCCTTCGCAGCCTCTTCGATTCAATTTTTTTCCCTCACCCTTAATACACAACACCAAAATTGCTGGTTTAATATCCTTCCTTTTTCCTGTTTTGAGATCAGAAACCATGACACAGCCTCTTCATTAACTTCTTCTTTATTAGCACACAATTCCCCCTCCCCTCCAACCCCATGGGACTCAATCCCTCCATCTGTCAGACTTTCCTTCCTTACAGAATTTGTGCTAAAAAGAGTGTACTGCTGGACTTTTTAACATTTCTTTATTTCTCTATTTCAGTTACTAAGATTTTGTGAAGCAGTTGAGGCTACCTGGTTGAATGTTTTTTTAAGGCAAAGCTGGATAGATTTTTGAACATGAAAGGGATTAAGGGTTATGGTGAGCGGGCGGGTAGGTGGAGCTGAGGTCATGAAAAGATCAGGGGCGAGAGTGTGGTGCTTGGAAAAGCACAGCAGGCCAGGCAGCATCCGAGGAGCAGCAGATGCTTCAGGCAAAAGCCCTTCATCAGGAATGAGGCGGTCCTCACTTTCACCATGAAAAGGTCAGCCATGATCTTATTGAACGGGGGAGCAGGTTCGAGGGGCTGAATGGCCTACTCCTGCTCCTAGTTCTTATGTTCTTATGTTTGTACCTAGGTACTTTGTACCCAAGATAATGTCATGTATGGCAGTATTGTACACTTTTCACTCTACTCTTGTACACAATACTTGAATACCGTGACAATAAAACCTAAATCCAAAATCTAATCTCATTTACAAATTATTTAATTCCAAACTTGGTGTGGATCAATGATTGATCACATTTTGCCCTCACTATTTGTCAGTACTTCTTTTTTAATTCACTCATGGGACGGCATTTTGGATTCATTTACAAGACTCAGGCCAGAAATGGTTGCCTACCCTCAACTCTCCTTCAGAGTTGGTGAGCCATTTTTCTGAGCCGCCACAGATCCTATGGTGGAGGTACATCCATATTGCTGTTTGGATGGGAGTTACAGATATTTGACCAAGCAGCAATGAAGGAACTACAATACGTTTCCAAGTTGGGATCATGAGTTACTTGGAAGAGAACTTGCAGATGCTGGTGTTCCCATGCATTGTCCGTCCTTGTTCCTCTAGGCGACAGTGGTCATGAGGTTTGAAAGGTGCTCTCAGAAGAGCCTTAGAAGATGAATTTTGCAAATCAAATCGACTATTATTAACATCCTGATGAAGGCTCCGGCCCGAAACGTCAAATTTCCTGCTCCTCGGATGCCGCCTGACCTGCTGTGCTTTTCCGCACTCAACTATTATTAACATCCACTGACTGTGGAGCCAGTGAATGTTTAATGGGTTACATAAGCTGCCAATCAAGCAATGGCAGCCTTGCTGTGGAAGTGGCCATTGCCTGACATTTGTCTGGTGTAAATGTTGTTTGCCACCTGCCAGCCCAGGCCTAAACGTTGCTGCCTGACCTGAAGAAGAGTTTGATTTGATTAGATTCACTACAGTGTGGAAACAGGCCCTTCGGCCCAACAAGTCCACACCGACCCTCTGAAGTGCAACACACCCAGACCCATTTCCCTCTGACTGATGCATCTAACGCTATGGGCAATTTAGCACGGCCAATGCTGTGAGGTAACAGTGCTAACCACTGAGCCACCATGCCTCCCATTTGCACCCGAAACATCAACTTCTCCACCTCCTGATTCTACCTGGCTTGCTGTGTTCTTCCAGCCTCCTGCCTGTCGACTGTAAATGTTGCTGCATGCTAGTACAGACCACTTTAAGTTCTGAGGAGCTGTAACTTGTACTGAACCATCTGGCAAACATCCCCATGCTGAAATGATGTTACAGTGAAAGTCAATTGATGAAGCAGCTGATGATGGCTGTGCACAGGATGTTGTAAGGCCTGCAGCAGTGCACTTTGGCTGAAAAACTGGCCACAAACAATCATGACCATTTTCCCACACGCTAGTGATGTTGGGGCCTGAGCTCGTTAACTATGTTTCATAATATGTTGAACTGACATTTACTGATCCTCCATTTTAGCAATCTGAAATAATTATTCTGTGAGTATCATCTAACTGTCTGCTCTTCCTTTTTTTATAATTGTTTGAAGTTTTATTGCATTTTCAAAGCAGGTACATAGTAAGCTCACCATACGATAAGTTATCTTCCTATAAAAAAGCAAAACCATTCTCAAAACCTTCTATGTTTTAACATAGACAGGGAAGAAATCAAACTTAAAAGCACTAACTCCTGAACTTGGCCTCTTCTCCATTAGACTATGAGATTATAAGAGGTAGGAGTAAAAGTAGATTGTTGTCCCATCAATTCACTGAGATCAAGGCTGAAATGGTAACCCTCATTTTCATTTTCCTGCCGTTACCCTATAACCCTCAATTTCCTCACTACTTAAAATCTGTCTATCTCAGCACTGAATGTACTTAATGACCCAGCCTCTACAGCCCTCTGTGGTAACAAATTCTTCTCATTTACTACCTTCTTAGAGATGAAATTCCTCATCATCTCTGTCCTAACTAGGTGAACTCTTATTCTGAGATGATGCCCTCTGGTCCTAACTCTCCCAGAAGGGGCACGAACCTCTCCATATCTACCCTGCCAAACCCTCTAAGAATCTTTCATGTTGCAATAAATGCATGTCATTCTTCTAAACTCCAATGAGTACAGATCCATCTCACTCAACACCTCGTCATAAAATATATCCCTCAATGCTCAGGATCAAACTAGTGATCTCTCTCGGGAGTATCTCCAATGCCAGTATATGTTAGATAAAGGGACCAAAACTGTTCACAGTAACCTAGGCACGGTTTAAATAATGGAAGGAGGAAGCAAGGACTGCAGATGCTGGGGGTCAGGATCGAGAGTGTGGCGCTGGAAAAGCGCCACTGAAAACTTGTTATCCCGCAGTTACATGGAATAAATTATCAGAGAAGGCTATTGAAGCCGACTATATATATCTAGTTTCAAAAGATATTTAATTGCGTTTTTAAAGAGGGAAGGTTTTGAGAGCTCTGATGGATGAGAAACCATTGAGAACAGTCAAAAAGCAATGGATTTGTTGGCTTCAATTAACGTTTTCCATTTCTAAATATTCTTAAGCACGCATCAGTGACTCTTAACTGTGACCTCGAAGACCAAAGCTTTTATCACTCAACAGCAATTCTGCCAGTCACACGTCTAACGATATCATCTAAAGCGGTTCCTGGGCATACGTTTCCTCTTCCGGGCACGGAATCCCACTGCTGGAAGGCTGTGTGTGGATAAATCGTGTCCTACTCTTGGTGCCAAACCGACTATAATCTCCATTGCACAAACCCCAAGAAGACCAGGTGGAAACCCATGCAATCCAGAGGCATTTCTGTAACTCAAAGCAAGACCAAGTCGGTATCAGCGTGAGGCTGTTATTGGGAGGTGTTTAACTCCAACCCAGCAACTCACTAACATCAGGCCGGCAACACAACTTGTGTACAGTTCTGGCCACCACAATACCAGAAGGATGTTAGATGCTTTGGAGAGTTTACAGAAATGTTTACCAGGATGTTACCTGGTATGTGGGATCTTAGCTATGAAGTGAGGTTGGATAGGCTGGGTTTGTTTTTCACTGGAACGCAGGAAGTTGAGAAACGACCTGATAGAAGGTTATAAGATTGTGAATGGCATGAATAGAGTGGAAAGTATGAAGCTTTTTCCCAGGGTTGAGAGGTCAATCACTAAGGGACACAGGTTCACTGTGCAAGGGAGGACGTTTAAAAGAGATGTACGAGGCAGGTGTTTCACACAGAGGTTGGTGAGTGCCTGGAACATGCTGCCAGAGGGGGTGGTGGAAGCACTTACAACAGCAGCTTTCAATAAACACCTGGACGAATACGTGAATTGTTTCATAGTTTCATAGTAATAGAAGCAGGAGTAGGCCATTTGGCCCATCGAGCCTGCTCCAACATTCATTAAGATCATGGCTGATCTATCCATCGTCTCAGCTGTTCCCACCTGTATTATCCCCATAATCCTTAATTCCCCTACCATGCAAAAACCCGTCCAACTGTGTCTTGAATATATATAATGAAGCTGCCTCTGCTGCTTCCTTAGGCAGAGAATTCCATAGATTCACTACTCTCTGGGAAAAGCAGTTCCTCCTCATCTCTGTTCTAAATTTACTCCCCTTAATCTTGAGGCCATGTTCCCTAGTCTCCCCCATCAATGGAAACAACTTGCCTGCCTCTATCGTATCCATCCCTTTCATAATTTTAAATGTTTCTATAAGATCCTCTCTCATTCTTCTAAATTCTAGCAAGTGCAGTCCCAGGTGGCTCAACCTCTCCTCACAGGGTAACCCCCTCATCTCCGAAAACATCCTGGTCACACTCCTCTACACCACCTCCAAAACCAGTATATCCTTCCTCGGGTAAGGAGACCAGAACTGCACACAATACTCCAGAATGATACGGATCATGTAAGGGAAGACAGTTTTAGTATAGAAGGGTAAAATATGTTGGCACAGGCTTGGAGGGCCGAAGGGCCTGTTCCTGTGCTGTATTGTTCTTTGTACAACTAGTATTCAGTGCAATGGATTGCTCTCCTGAGAAATAAGGGCACAAAGGGGCATTTAATCAAGGTGTTCAATACCATAAAGTGTTTTGATTGCATGGGTTGTTGTACAGAAGATGCAGACCCAATTCAATTTACAAGAGAATTGGTTGGGGGATGATGCGATTTTTAAATGATCTAGTATGTGTTGTTTAAAGGGTGATGGAGGGAAGATTCAATAGTACCATTCAGAAGAGAATTGAATGGATAGTTTTCAAGGAAAAGCAGGACAGATGAGCAGCCAATCAGATTTCCAATTGAAATAGCTTCAGCAGCCATGTTGGCCTGAATAACTTATTCAAAATGTGTTGCGCTGGAAACGCACAGCAGGTCAGGCAGCATCCGAGGAGCAGGAAAATCGACCTTTCGGGCGTTAGCTCGTCATCAGGAATGTGCGATGTGCTGAAGGGGGCTGCAAATGCACTTGCTCCTGAATAACTTATTGCCATGAGGAAAAATCCTCTGTTTCTGTGAATGCTGCAATGTCTGGACTCTAAGACTGCCTAGAGTATGTGCAATGCAATTGTATTGACCTGCGTTCCCCCATCACACAACTGAGAAAAGAGTTTAAGCCAAATGCTGGGCTTATGACATTGTCCTGTATTTTACTTCGAGTTTGTTCTTTGTCTGCAGGTAATAAACACCGTCAACATCAAGATTTGGCCCATGCTACCAGCTGAATGTTAGCACCGTGCTGACGTTCTGGTGATATCAAGTATGTTGAGGGGCAGAGAAAAATATTGTCACCCATTCAACTTTAGAACATGAGCATGTGCAAATCCATCCCATGATAGAGGCAGGTCAGATTTGGAGCCCAGGTGTCTGCAAGCTATAACAGGACAGCTTCCACTGTAAATGTCACTGTATGAATGTCACCATATGGCTGGCCAACAGAAGACAGCGAGTGGTAGTAGAAGGAAAATATTCTGCCTGGAAGTCAGTAGTGAGTGGTGTTCCACAGGGCTCTGTCCTTGGGCCTCTACTGATTGTTATTTTTATTAATGACTTGGATGAGGGGATTGAAGGATGGGTCAGCAAGTTTGCAGATGACACAAAGGTTGGAGGTGTCGCTGACAGTATAGAGGGCTGTTGTAGGCTGCAGCGGGACATTGACAGGATGCAGAGATGGGCTGAGAGGTGGCAGATGGAGTTCAACCTGGATAAATGCGAGGTGATGCATTTTGGAAGGTCGAATTTGAAAGCTGAGTACAGGATTAAGGATAGGATTCTTGGTAGTGTGGAGGAACAGAGGGATCTTGGTGTGCAAGTACATAGATCCCTTCAAATGGCCACCCAAGTGGACAGGGTTGTTAAGAAAGCATATGGTGTTTTGGCTTTCATTAACATGGGGATTGAGTCTAAGAGCCATGAGATCTTGTTGCAGCTCTATAAAACTTTGGTTAGACTGCACTTGGAATACTGTGTCCAGTTCTGGTCGCCCTATTATAGGAAAGATGTGGATGCTTTGGAGAGGGTTCAGAGGAGGTTTACCAGGATGCTGCCTGGACTGAAGGGCTTATCTTATGAAGAGAGGTTGACTGAGCTCAGACTTTTTTCATTGGAGAAAAGGAGGAGGAGAGGGGACCTAATTGAGGTATACAACATAATGAGAGGCATGGATAGAGTCGATAGCCAGAGACTATTTCCCAGGGCAGAAATGACTAACACGAGGGATCATAGTTTTAAGCTGGTTGGAGGAAAGTATAGAGGGGATGTCAAAGGTAGGTTCTTTACACAGAGAGTTGTGAGAGCATGGAATGCGTTGCCAGCAGCAGTTGTGGAAGCAAGGTCATTGGTGACATTTAAGAGACTACTGGACATGCATATGGTCACAGAAATTTGAGGGTGCATACATGAGGATCAGTGGTCGGCACAACATCGTGGGCTGAAGGGCCTGTTCTGTGCTGTACTGTTCTATGTTCTATGTTCTATGAATAGAATCCCCACAATGTGGAAACAGGCCCTTCAGCCCAACAAGTCCACACCAACCCTCTGAAGAGTAACCCACCCAGACCCATTCTCCTACATTAACCCCTGACTAATGAACCTAACCTACACGACCATGAACACTACGGGCAACTTAGCACAGCCAATTCACCCTGACCTGCACATCTTCGGCTATGGGGGGAAACTGGACTACTCAGAGGAAACCCACGCAGACACGGGGAGAATGTGCAAATTCCACACAGACAGTCACTCGAGGCTAGAATCAAACCCGGTTCCCTGCTGCTGTGAAGCAGCAGTGCTAACCACTGAGCCACCCTACATAACTGCATATAAACTGTCTGCACTGGCTCAATATTGACAATTCATCTGTGTCTTTGATTCCGTATAAAATGTAATCAGGTTTAATTCGCCTGCTCCTCAGATGCTGCCTGACCTGTCATGTTTTTCCAGCACCGCACTCTCGACTCTGATCTCCAGCATCTACAGTCCTCACTTTGTCCTATTTAATTTCTGGCCAGCACTAGGTTAGCTGAGGGACCCGAAATGCTAACTCTGATTTCTCTCCACGGATGCTGCCTGAACTGCTGAGCTTTTCCAGCAATCTCTGTTTTTGTGACTGGGCTGTCTGATCCATATAGTAACAATTGGCTTTAACACACCATGGAGGAGAAAGTGAGGACTGCAGATGCTGGAGATCGGAGCTGAGAATGTGTTGCTGGAAATAGGCAGCATCCAAGGAACAGGAGAATCGACGTTTCGGGCATGAGCCCTTCTTCAGGAAAGAAGCATCGATTCCCCTTTAACACACCATGCCTGGGTTAGAAAGGGGTTAATAAATCAGGATTTACTATTAGTTAGTGACCTCTGCCAGAAGGTGCTTGTGTACCTGAGGCCAGGTCTGGTAACAGCTTTTGCAAAGCTTTTGATGATCTGTCTTAATTTCCCTACGTGTCTCATTGTCATATTTCATCTCATAACATTCCTGTGAAGTGCCTTCCAATGTCTGACTACATTAAAGGGGCTATGTAAATGAAGTTGTTGGATGGCCTGTGATGCTCTCGATGCTGTGACAGTCTCCATTTCTCATTGTCAAGCAGTGGTGCTGGAAAAGCACAGCCAGTCGGGCAGCCTCCGAGGAGCAGGAGAATAGACGTTTCCAGCATAAGTTCTTTCCTGATGAAGGGCTTATGCCCGAAACGTTGATTCTTCTGCTTCCTGGATGCTGTCTGACCGGCTGTGCTTTTCCAGCGCCACACTCTCGACTCTGATCCCCAGCATCCGCAGTCTGCACTTTCTCCTGGCTCAGTGCTTAGCACTGCTGCCTAACAGCACCAGGGACCTGGGTTCAATTCCAGCCTCGGGCGACTGTCAGTGTGGAGTTTGCACGTTCTCCCCAGGTCTGCGTGGGTTTCCACCGGTTTCCTCCCACAGTCCAAAGTTGTGCAGGTCAGGGTGGATTGGCATATTACCTATAGTGTTCAGGGATGTGTAGGCTTGGTGGGTTAGCCATGGGGAATGCAGGGTTATAGGGATGGGGTGAGTCTGGTGGGATGCCCTTCGAAGGATCAGTATGGACTAGATAGGCCAAATGACCTGCTTCAGCACTCTCTACAATAGAATGGGATTATGGAGCAGTTGTTATAGAAGGTACATGGAATTGTGCTTCAACAAGGAGGTGACAAAACCCACTGGGTGTTGGCATCCAGAGAGACAGAAGCTGCTGGAAAAGCTCAGCAGGTCTGGCAACATCTGCAGAGAGAAATCAGAGTTAACGTTTTGGGTCGTGTGATCCTTCCTCATAACCTTCTTTCGGTTTTTTATTCAGAAGTAGATATCTGATAGCACCAAGGAATTGCTCAGCAAATGTCACTACACAATGTTTCAAGACCAAGATTAATTTATTAAAGGATATGTTAGGTACAAGTATTATAGGAGACCTTGTAGTTACAGCTGTATCAGATTAATCACAAATAGACATCCACGTCCAACGATTCTGGTTTCAAATTGATAACAGAAGTGGAAATCCCTGAAGCAGATGTGCTGAAGCATTAAACATCCACGGGACAGCTGGGCCAAATGGGATACACTCAAAAAACCATAAAGGAAATAAGCGAAGGGTCAAACCAGGTTCAGACCAAGTGTTTTTAACGTTTGAAAAATGGATGGAGCGAGTGTGAGGACTTTAGAGAACATTATTGGTAGCTGTAAAAGGAGTGTACTTTTAAACATGATGCTGAAATTAAGAGCCATTACTGAGTTGTCTGTCTGCTAATAACTAAAAAGGACTTTGCCTTGAATTGATTTCCATGGTGTCGACACTCTGCGCTTTGTATAACTAGACACCCTCTGACAGCATAGCTGGGCTGATACACTTTATTAAACAAAAGCAGCACTGTATAATTCCAAACAATCGTTCTCAGGATCTGGGCATCTCTAGCAAAGCTGACATTTATTGCTTATTTCTAGGTGACCTTGAAAAGGTTGGGATGGTATTCTTAGAGTCATAAAGATGTAACAACTCATCCATGCTGACCATACACTCTAAATTCATCGAGTCCCATTTGCCAGCACCTGGCCCATGTCCCTCCAAACCTTCCTATTCATATACCCATCCAGATGCCTTTTAAATGTTGCAATTGTACCGTCCTCCACCACTTCCTCTGGCAGCTCGTTCCATACATGCACCACCCTCTGAGTGAAAAAGTTGCTCCTTAGGTCTCTTTTATATCTTTCCCCTCTCACCCTAAACCTATGCCCTCTAGTTCTGGACTCCCCGACCCCAGGGAAAAGACTTTGTCTATTTATCCTATCCATGCCCCTCATAATTTTGTAAACCTCTATAAGGTCACCCCTCAGCCTCCGACGCTCCAGGGAAAACAGCCCCAGCCTGTTCAGCCTCTCCCTGTAGCTCAAACCCTCCAACCCTGGCAACATCCTTGGAAATCTTTTCTGAACTCTTTGAAGTTTCACAACATCCTTCCTGTTGCAGGGAGACCAAATTCTTCTTGCACTGTTGCAGTGCGCACGGTGACAGCACTTGCAGTGGAAGGTTCACTTGGATCTTCAGAGACTTTGACCGAACGATGATGAGGGAACAGCAATGTCTGACAGGGTGAAGGCCAATGTCTGGGTAACTTGTTGGGGAATTCGGAGGTGAGAGCTCTCTCTATGCTCACTGCCTTTGTCCATTAACACTTGGAAACTTGGCTACCTGAAATTTAACAGATACATACCAGATAGGAGGCGGAGAATTTTAGCAACGTGCTCCCAATCACCCTCTAGCATTTCAGGGAGTGCGTGGAGGAGAGGAAACGGCAGGAAAGAAACAGGATGATTTAGAGTTTATTTAAGATGCCTGCAATATTCTTCGACAATAATGGAACCGAAATAAAAACTTTTCAATTTAACTTTAGATTTGGGGTTGGTAGGGGTAAGGAGAATAAGTTAAAGACTGGAACAAAATGGTGAGAATCTGTGTCCCAGAATTAGCCCAGAAAACTTGAAGGGGGTGGTTGTGGTGGGTTGGAGGGGTGGTTTGGCGTAGAAAGTGGTAGAACATTCAGCTTTGGTTAAAATACCATTTATTACGGTGGCTCAGTGGTTAGCGCTGCTGCCTCACAGCACCAGGGCCCTGGGGTTCGATTCCAGCCTTGGGCAGCTCTCTGTGTGGAGTTTGCACATTCTCCACGTGTCTGCGTGGGTTTCCTGCAGGTGCTCCGGTTTCCTCCCACAGTCCAAAGATTTGTAGGTTAGGGTGGGCTGACTGGCCTGCTCCTACATGTAGGGATTCTTTGAAAAAAAAATTAAGATTATACCAAAACAAATAATGGCAGATGCTGGAGATCTAAAAACCAAAGCGTTATACCAATGTTAGTCGATTTATTGATTAAGTTCAGGGCAAGAATTATAGCTGGGGTAAGGGAAATTATGATGCGGTGAGGCATGACTTAGGATGTGTGGCTTGGAAAAGTAGACTCCAAGGCAAGAGTGTAAATGATATGTGGAACTTGTTCAAGGGGCAACTATTGAGTGTCCTTGATAATTATGTACCTGTCAGGCAGGTAGGAAAGGGTCGTGCGAGGGAGCCGTGGTTTAATAAGGAATTGGAATCCCTTGTTAAATGGAAGAGGGCGGCCTATCTCAAGATGAGACGTGAAGGTTCAATTGGGGCGATTGAGAGTTATAGGGTAGCCAGGAAGGACCTGAAGAGAGAGCTAAAAGCAGCAAGGAGGGGACATGAAAGGTCCTTAGTAGATAGGATTAGGGAAAACCCTAAGGCTTTCTATAGGTATGTTAGGAATAAAAGAATGACTAGGGTAGGAATAGGTCCAGTCAAGGATAGTAGGGGGAAGTTGCGTGTGGAGGCAGAAGAGATTGGGGAGACACTGAATGAATACTTTTCTTCAGTATTCACTCAGGAACAGGGCATTGTTGTCGATGAGAATACTGAGGCACAAATAAGTAGAATGGATGGCTTTGAGGTATGTAGAGAAGAGGTGTTGGAAATCCTGGAAAAGGTGAAAATAGATAAGTCCCCTGGGCCTGATGGCATTTATCCTAGGATTCTCTGGGAAGCAAGGGAGGAGATTGCAGAGCCATTGGCCTTGATTTTTATGTCCTCTTTGTCTACAGGAGTAGTCCCAGAAGACTGGAGGATAGCAAATGTGGTTCCCTTGTTCAAAAAGGGGAGTAGGGATAGCCCTAGTAACTATAGGCCGGTGAGTCTCACTTCTGTTGTGGGCAAAGTCTTAGAGAGAATTGTAAGGGATAGGATTTATGCACATCTAGATAGGAATAATGTGATCAAGGATAGTCAGCATGGTTTTGTGAAGGGCAAGTCGTGCCTCACAAACCTTATTGAATTCTTTGAAAAGGTGACGAAGGCGGTTGATGAGGGGAAAGCGGTAGATGTGGTATATATGGATTTTAGTAAGGCGTTTGATAAGGTTCCCCATGGTAGGCTACTGCAGAAAATACGGAGATATGGCATTGAGGGTGAGTTGGAGGTTTGGATTAGGAATTGGCTGGATGGAAGAAGACAGAGGGTAGTAGTTGATGGCAAAGTTTCTTCATGGAGTGCCGTCACTAGCGGTGTTCCGCAAGGATCTGTTTTGGGACCATTGCTGTTTGTCATTTTTATAAATGACCTGGAAGAGGGGTTAGAAGGTTGGGTGAGCAAGTTTGCGGATGACACGAAAGTCGGAGGAGTTGTTGACAGTGAGGAAGCATGTGGCAGGTTACAGCAGGATATAGAGAAGCTGCAGAGCTGGGCAGAAAGGTGGCAGATGGAATTCAATGTAGCTAAGTGCGAGGTGATTCACTTTGGGAAGAATAACAAAAAGATGGGGTACTGGGCTAATGGTCGGATACTTGGTAGTGTGGATGAGCAGAGGGATCTTGGTGTCCATGTACACAGATCTCTGAAAGTTGCCACCCAGGTAAATAGTGCGGTGAGGAAGGCATATGGCGTACTGGCTTTTATTGGTAGAGGAATTGAGTTCCGGAGTCCTGAGGTCATGATGCAGTTGTATAAGACTCTGGTACGGCCGCATCTGGAATATTGTGTGCAGTTTTGGTCGCCATACTATAGGAAGGATGTGGAGGCATTGGAACGGGTGCAGAGGAGGTTTACCAGGATGTTGCCTGGTATGGAAGGAAAATCGTATGAGGAAAGACTGAGGCACTTGGGGCTGTTTTCACTAGAGAAAAGAAGGTTTAGGGGTGACTTGATTGAGGTGTACAAGATGATTAGGGGGTTAGATAGGGTCGACAGTATGAACCTTTTCCCGCGTATTGAGTCGGGTATTACAAGGGGGCATAGCTTTAAATTAAGGGGGGGTAGATATAGGACTGATGTTAGGGGTAGGTTCTTCACTCAGCGAGTCGTTAGTTCATGGAATGCCCTGCCAGTAACAGTGGTGGACTCTCCCTCTTTATGGGCATTTAAGAGGGCATTGGATAGGTATATGGAGGATAGTGGGTTAGTGTAGTTTAGGTGGGCTTGGATCGGCGCAACATCGAGGGCCCAAGGGCCTGTACTGCGCTGTATTCTTCTATGTTCTATGTTCTATGTTCATTTCCAGACCACTTGATTTGAACTGGGCAAATTGGTGCCAGTACAGGAGTGAAGCGAGGTTTATCTGTTTGCTAAAGAATAGAGTGATTGCAAGTTGGTTCTGTTTCTCAGCTCTCCGACCTTCTGAATGAGCCACTCGTTATTCGTGAGGCTTGAATACAGTCAGAAAGGGAAAGGCTGAAAGTGCCATTAGCCATCCCACACCATGCTTATCGCCATTGCTCACTGCTGAGTCTCGGCTGAAAATGTAGACCAATCCGCTGTGGTAGGCATCACCATTGTTCCGGTCTGATGTGCATTAGCTCCTTGTGGGTAGGTAGACATTGTTTGATGATGCCAACACTCCATGCCCCGTACCACCCTCTCAGGGACAAAGGCTAATTTTGTCACCTCTGTTCCTTTGTTGAATGAAATCAAAAACTGACCAGAAATTGATTCTGTTGGTTGCTTGTAGTAACATCACTTACTTTGTCAATGTGGCTCCTGACTGTGGAATGTTGTGGGATGCAGTACAGTAATTATAAACCAGCTGCAGCTCCTCACTTCAGGCAGGACACATTGTTGACTTCCACACCCCTCCTCCACCTCCCCCCCCCCCACTCCACACCACCCCTCCTCCCCCACTCCCAGTTCGCTGGATAGAGAAGAACCACTGATCTACTTGATAAATAGAGAATACCTTTCCAGTTGCTCAATTTTACAGAAAGTTCTTAAACAAGGGAAAGTCTGCATTTATGTACTGAAAACGTGTTGCTGGAAAAGCGCAGCAGGTCAGGCAGCATCCAGGGAACAGGAGAATCGACGTTTCGGGCATGAGCCCTTCTTCGGGCTTTTCCAGCAACACATTTTCAGCTCTGATCTCCAGCATCTGCAGTCCTCACTTTCTCCTCTGCATTTATGTGGTACCTTTCACAACCTCAGGATGTCCATAACCCATTTTACAGCCCTAAAAAGATTTTGAAATCGCTATAATGTAGGAAACACAGCAGCAAGTCAGTGCCCAGCAAGGTCTCAGAAATTGTGATCTAGCCAGTGATACGTTTACAAGTGTTCTCATGCATCTGTGGTCTCTACTCCCCTTAAAACCACACACACATCCTGACTTGGAACTAAGTCCATCATTGTCGCTGGGTTAAATCCTAGAACCACCGCTGAGAACGTACATGGACTGCAGCGGCTCATCAGCACCTCCTGCAGGACAGTTATGTTGAGCTTATGGGTTTGGAAAATACTGCTGAAGGAGCATCGGGTGAGTTGTCGTCCATTTTGTGGACGATGCCACAGCGAACCAGTGATGGAAGGAATGAATGTTCAAGATGGTGGTGATTAAGTGGGCAGTATAATAGCCCTGCCAACACCGCCTTCCAACAATGGGCTATTGAATCAGGGTAAATTGATGGGATTGTAAGTGGATTTGTCCTGCTTTTGCAGACAGGATATATCCCAGCTATTTATCACCTGCTGGGGAATTGCTAATATTGTATTCATTTCGCTTTGTTCATTCATAGACGAGGGTGTCACTGACTAGTATTTATTGCCCATCCCTAATTGCCCAGAGAGCTGTTAAGAGTCAAGCACATTGCTGTGGGTCTGGAGTCACATGTAGGCCCAGGATGGCAGTTTCCTTCCCTAAAGGGCATTAGAGAACCAGCTGGGGTTTTTCCAACAATTGATGGTTCGTAGTCATCATTAGAGTCACAATTTCAGATTTTTTGTTCTCCCTGAATTCAAATTTGACCATCTGCCCTAGCGAGATTTGAACCCAGGTCCCCAGAACATTATCTGCGTCTCTGGATTAATAATACCCCAAGGCTATCACCACCCTGAAACAGTTTGGCCCAGGGTGAGTATAATTCTGGAGTAGAGTAGCCGGTCAGGCAGCATCCGAGGAGCAGGAGATGTTTCGAGCATAAGCTCTTCACCAAGTCTTATGCCTGAAGCGTCGATTCTCCTGCTCCCCGGATGCTGCCTGACCTGCTGTGCTTTTCCAGCACTACACTTTTCAACTCTGACTCTCCAGCATCTGCAGTCCTCACTTTCTCCTAATTCTGGAGTACCACTGCTGGGATATTGTCAGGGCCCATAGCCTTTGCAAACAGCTACGTTAATCAAGTGATGTAGATCTCAGTAAACATTGGCGCCAGGACATTTTGTTGATTCATTCAAGGGATTTGGGCATGACTGGTTGTGCCAGCATTTATTGCCCATCCTGGATTGCCCTTAAACTGAACACTTTCCAAGGTCATTTCAAAGGGCAGTTAGGAGTCAATCACATTGCTCTGGGCCTGGAGTCACACACAGGCCAGACCAGGTAAGGTTGGCATTTCGTTCCTCCAGTGAACCTTGCAGGTGTTATTGAAAATGGACAGTTGGTACATGGCTGCCATTAAGTTTTTATTCCAAATTCAAATTTCATTTCCACATCACGTCTCAAGAATATTAGGCTAAGGGTTGAGGATTGCTCTCTCGATCATCCCCTGCTCCCTGCTCTTCCCATCATCCCTCTCCCCGCTCTCCCCATCGTCCCTCTCCCCGCTCTCACAATCGTCCCTCTCTCCCTGCTCTCCCCATCGTCCCTCTCCCCGCTCTCACAATCGTCCCTCTCTCCCTGCTCTCCCCATCGTCCCTCTCCCCGCTCTCACAATCGTCCCTCTCTCCCTGCTCTCTCCATCGTCCCTCTCCCCGCACTCCCCATCGTCCCTCTCCCCGCTATCATAATCGTTCCTCTCTCCCCGCTCTCCCAATCGTCCCTCTCTCCCTGCTCTCCCCATCGTCCTCTCCCTGCTCTCCCTATCATCCCTCTCTCCCTGCTCTACCCATTATTTCTCTCCCTGCTCTCCTCAACATCCCTCTCCCTGCCCACGCCATCATTCATATCCCTGCTATACCCATCATCCCTCTATCCATGTTCTCCCCATCATCCCTGTCCCTACTCTCCCCATCGCCCCTTTCTCCCTGCTCTCCCCATTATCCTCCTCTCCCTGCTCTCCCCATCGTCCCTCTCCCTGCTCTCCCCATCATCCCTCTCCCCGCTCTCCCCATCATCCCTCTGTCCCTGCTCTCCCAATCGTCCCTCTCTCCCTGCTCTCCCCATCATCCTCCTCTCCCCGCTCTCCCCATCGTCCCTCTGTCCCTGCTCTCCCAATCGTCCCACTCTCCCTGCTCTCCCCATCGTCCCTCTGCCTACTCTCCCCATCGTCCCCCTCTCCCTGCTCTCCCCATCGTCCCTCTCCCTACTCTCCCCATCGTCCCCCTCTCCCTGCTCTCCCAATCATCACTCGCCCCGCTCTCCCCATCGTCCCCATCTCCCTGCTCTTCCCATCGTCACTCTCCCTACTCTCCCTATCGTCCCTCTCTTCCTGCTCTCCCCATCATCCCTCTCCATGCTCCCCCCATCATCCATCTCCCCATCGTCCCTCTCTCCCTGCTCTCCCCATCGTCCCACTCCCTGCTCTCCCCATCGTCCCTCTCTCCCTGCTCTCCCCATCGTCGCTCGCTCCCAATGTCCCCATCGTCCCTCTCCCAGCTCTCCCCATCGTCCCTCTGTCCCTGCTCTCCCAATCGTCCCTCTCTCCCTGCTCTCCCCATCGTCCCTCTGCCTACTCTCCCCATCGTCCCCCTCTCCCTGCTCTCCCCATCGTCCCTCTCCCTACTCTCCCCATCGTCCCCCTCTCCCTGCTCTCCCAATCATCACTCGCCCCGCTCTCCCCATCGTCCCTCTCTCCCTGCTCTCCCCATCGTCCTCTCCCTGCTCTCCCTATCATCCCTCTCTCCCTGCTCTACCCATTATTTCTCTCCCTGCTCTCCCCAACATCCCTCTCCCTGCCCACGCCATCATTCATATCCCTGCTATACCCATCATCCCTCTATCCATGTTCTCCCCATCATCCCTGTCCCTACTTTCCCCATCGTCCCTTTCTCCCTGCTCTCCCCATTATCCTCCTCTCCCAGCTCTCCCCATCGTCCCTCTCCCTGCTCTCCCCATCATCCCTCTCCCCGCTCTCCCCATCATCCCTCAGTCCCTGCTCTCCCAATCGTCCCTCTCTCCCTGCTCTCCCCATCATCCTCCTCTCCCCGCTCTCCCCATCGTCCCTCTGTCCCTGCTCTCCCCATCGTCCCCCTCTCCCTGCTCTCCCCATCGTCCCACTCCCTGCTCTCCCCATCGTCCCTCTCTCCCTGCTCTCCCCATCGTCCCTCGCTCCCAATGTCCCCATCGTCCCTCTCCCAGCTCTCCCCATCGTCCCTCTGTCCCTGCTCTCCCAATCGTCCCTCTCTCCCTGCTCTCCCCATCGTCCCACTCCCTGCTCTCCCCATCGTCCCTCTTTCTCTGCTCTCCCCATCGTCCCCCTCTCCCTGCTCTCCCCATCGTCCCTCTCCCTACTCTCCCCATCGTCCCCCTCTCCCTGCTCTCCCAATCATCACTCGCCCCGCTCTCCCCATCGTCCCTCTCTCCCTGCTCTCCCCATCGTCCTCTCTCTGCTCTCCCTATCATCCCTCTCTCCCTGCTCTACCCATTATTTCTCTCCCTGCTCTCCCCAACATCCCTCTCCCTGCCCACGCCATCATTCATATCCCTGCTATACCCATCATCCCTCTATCCATGTTCTCCCCATCATCCCTGTCCCTACTCTCCCCATCGTCCCTTTCTCCCTGCTCTCCCCATTATCCTCCTCTCCCTGCTCTCCCCATCGTCCCTCTCCCTGCTCTCCCCATCATCCCTCTCCCCGCTCTCCCCATCATCCCTCAGTCCCTGTTCTCCCAATCGTCCCTCTCTCCCTGCTCTCCCCATCATCCTCCTCTCCCCGCTCTCCCCATCGTCCCTCTGTCCCTGCTCTCCCAATCGTCCCTCTCTCCCTGCTCTCCCCATCGTCCCTCTGCCTACTCTCCCCATCGTCCCCCTCTCCCTGCTCTCCCCATCGTCCCTCTGCCTACTCTCCCCATCGTCCCCCTCTCCCTGCTCTCCCAATCATCACTCGCCCCGCTCTCCCCATCGTCCCCATCTCCCTGCTCTTCCCATCGTCACTCTCCCTACTCTCCCTATCGTCCCTCTCTTCCTGCTCTCCCCATCATCCCTCTCCATGCTTCCCCCATCATCCATCTCCCCATCGTCCCTCTCTCCCTGCTCTCCCCATCGTTCCACTCCCTGCTCTCTCCATCGTCCCTCTCTCCCTGCTCTCCCCATCGTCCCTCGCTCCCAATGTCCCCATCGTCCCTCTCCCTGCTCTCCCCATCGTCCCTCTGTCCCTGCTCTCCCAATCGTCCCTCTCTCCCTGCTCTCCCCATCGTCCCACTCCCTGCTCTCCCCATCGTCCCTCTTTCTCTGCTCTCTCCATCGTCCCACTCCCTGCTCTCCCCATGGTCGCTCTCCCTGCTCTCCGCATCATCCCACTCCCTGCTCTCCCCATCGTCCCACTCCCTGCTCTCCCCATCGTCCCTCTCCCTACTCTCCCCATCGTCCCCCTCTCCCTGCTCTCCCCATCGTCCCCCTCCCTACTCTCCCCATCGTCCCCCTCTCCCTGCTCTCCCAATCATCACTCGCCCCGCTCTCCCCATCGTCCCTCTCTCCCTGCTCTCCCCATCATCCTCTCCCTGCTCTCCCTATCATCCCTCTCTCCCTGCTCTACCCATTATTTCTCTCCCTGCTCTCCCCAACATCCCTCTCCCTGCCCACGCCATCATTCATATCCCTGCTATACCCATCATCCCTCTATCCATGTTCTCCCCATCATCCCTGTCCCTACTCTCCCCATCGTCCCTTTCTCCCTGCTCTCCCCATTATCCTCCTCTCCCTGCTCTCCCCATCGTCCCTCTCCCCGCTCTCCCCATCATCCCTCTGTCCCTGCTCTCCCAATCGTCCCTCTCTCCCTGCTCTCCCCATCATCCTCCTCTCCCTGCTCTCCCCATCGCCCCTCTCCCTGCTCTCCCCATCATCCCTCTCCCCGCTCTCCCCATCGTCCCTCTCTCCCTGCTCTCCCCATCATCCTCCTCTCCCCGCTCTCCCCATCGTCCCTCTGTCCCTGCTCTCCCAATCGTCCCTCGCTCCCTGCTCTCCCCATCGTCCCTCTGCCTACTCTCCCCATCGTCCCCCTCTCCCTGCTCTCCCAATCATCACTTGCCCCGCTCTCCCCATCGTCCCCATCTGCCTGCTCTTCCCATCGTCACTCTCCCTACTCTCCCTATCGTCCCTCTCTTCCTGCTCTCCCCATCATCCCTCTCCATGCTCCCCCCATCATCCATCTCCCCATCGTCCCTCTCTCCCTGCTCTCCCCATCGTCCCACTCCCTGCTCTCCCCATCGTCCCTCTCTCCCTGCTCTCCCCAACGACCCTCTCCCTGCACTCCCCATCGTCGCTCTTTCACTGCTCTCCCCATGATCCCTCTCTCCCAGCTTTCCCCATCATCCTCCTCTCCCTGCTCTCCCCATCGTCCCTCTCTCGCTGCTCTCCCCATCGTCCCTCTCTCCCTGCTCTCCCCATCGTCCCTCTTTCTCTGCTCTCTCCATCGTTCCTCTCCCCGCTCTCCCCTTCGTCCCTCTCCCTGCTCTCCCCATCATCCTCTCCCCCTGCACTCCCCATCGTCCCTCTCCCTGCTCTCCCCATCGTCCCTCTTTCTCTGCTCTCTCCATCGTCCCACTCCCTGCTCTCACCATCTACCCTCTCTCTGTTCTCCCCTTCGTCCCTCTCCCTGCTCTTCCCATCGTCACTCTCCCTACTCTCCCTATCGTCCCTCTCTTCCTGCTCTCCCCATCATCCCTCTCCATGCTCCCCCCATCATCCATCTCCCCATCGTCCCTCTCTCCCTGCTCTCCCCATCGTCCCACTCCCTGCTCTCCCCATCGTCCCTCTCTCCCTGCTCTCCCCATCGTCCCTCGCTCCCAATGTCCCCATCGTCCCTCTCCCTGCTCTCCCCATCGTCCCTCTGTCCCTGCTCTCCCAATCGTCCCTCTCTCCCTGCTCTCCCCATCGTCCCACTCCCTGCTCTCCCCATCGTCCCTCTTTCTCTGCTCTCTCCATCGTCCCACTCCCTGCTCTCCCCATGGTCGCTCTCCCTGCTCTCCGCATCATCCCACTCCCTGCTCTCCCCATCGTCCCACTCCCTGCTCTCCCCATCGTCCCTCTCCCTACTCTCCCCATCGTCCCCCTCTCCCTGCTCTCCCCATCGTCCCCCTCCCTACTCTCCCCATCGTCCCCCTCTCCCTGCTCTCCCAATCATCACTCGCCCCGCTCTCCCCATCGTCCCTCTCTCCCTGCTCTCCCCATCGTCCTCTCCCTGCTCTCCCTATCATCCCTCTCTCCCTGCTCTACCCATTATTTCTCTCCCTGCTCTCCCCAACATCCCTCTCCCTGCCCACGCCATCATTCATATCCCTGCTATACCCATCATCCCTCTATCCATGTTCTCCCCATCATCCCTGTCCCTACTCTCCCCATCGTCCCTTTCTCCCTGCTCTCCCCATTATCCTCCTCTCCCTGCTCTCCCCATCGTCCCTCTCCCCGCTCTCCCCATCATCCCTCTGTCCCTGCTCTCCCAATCGTCCCTCTCTCCCTGCTCTCCCCATCATCCTCCTCTCCCTGCTCTCCCCATCGTCCCTCTCCCTACTCTCCCCATCATCCCTCTCCCCGCTCTCCCCATCATCCCTCTCTCCCTGCTCTCCCCATCATCCTCCTCTCCCCGCTCTCCCCATCGTCCCTCTGTCCCTGCTCTCCCAATCGTCCCTCGCTCCCTGCTCTCCCCATCGTCCCTCTGCCTACTCTCCCCATCGTCCCCCTCTCCCTGCTCTCCCAATCATCACTTGCCCCGCTCTCCCCATCGTCCCCATCTCCCTGCTCTTCCCATCGTCACTCTCCCTACTCTCCCTATCGTCCCTCTCTTCCTGCTCTCCCCATCATCCCTCTCCATGCTCCCCCCATCATCCATCTCCCCATCGTCCCTCTCTCCCTGCTCTCCCCATCGTCCCACTCCCTGCTCTCCCCATCGTCCCTCAATCCCTGCTCTCCCCAACGACCCTCTCCCTGCACTCCCCATCGTCGCTCTTTCACTGCTCTCCCCATGATCCCTCTCTCCCAGCTTTCCCCATCATCCTCCTCTTCCTGCTCTCCCCATCGTCCCTCTCTCGCTGCTCTCCCCATCGTCCCTCTCTCCCTGCTCTCCCCATCGTCCCTCTTTCTCTGCTCTCTCCATCGTTCCTCTCCCCGCTCTCCCCTTCGTCCCTCTCCCTGCTCTCCCCATCATCCTCTCCCCCTGCACTCCCCATCGTCCCTCTCCCTGCTCTCCCCATCGTCCCTCTTTCTCTGCTCTCTCCATCGTCCCACTCCCTGCTCTCACCATCTTCCCTCTCTCTGTTCTACCCTTCGTCCCTCTCCCTGCTCTCCCCATGGTCGCTCTCCCTGCTCTCACCATCTTCCCTCTCTCTGTTCTCCCCTTCGTCCCTCTCCCTGCTCTCCCCATCGTCCCTCTCTCTGCTCTCCCCATCATCCCTCTCCCTGCTCACCCCATCGTCCCTCTCCCTGCTCTCCCCATCATCCCTCTCCCCGCTCTCCCCATCATCCCTCTCTCCCTGCTCTCCCCATCATCCTCCTCTCCCCGCTCTCCCCATCGTCCCTCTGTCCCTGCTCTCCCAATCGTCCCTCGCTCCCTGCTCTCCCCATCGTCCCTCTGCCTACTCTCCCCATCGTCCCCCTCTCCCTGCTCTCCCAATCATCACTTGCCCCGCTCTCCCCATCGTCCCCATCTCCCTGCTCTTCCCATCGTCACTCTCCCTACTCTCCCTATCGTCCCTCTCTTCCTGCTCTCCCCATCATCCCTCTCCATGCTCCCCCCATCATCCATCTCCCCATCGTCCCTCTCTCCCTGCTCTCCCCATCGTCCCACTCCCTGCACTCCCCATCGTCCCTCTCTCCCTGCTCTCCCCATCGTCCCTCGCTCCCAATGTCCCCATCGTCCCTCGCCCTGCTCTCCCCATCGTCCCTCTGTCCCTGCTCTCCCCATCGTCCCTCTCTCCCTGCTCTCCCCATCATCACTCTCCATGCTCTCCCCATTGTCCCACACCCTGCTCTCCCCATCGTCCCTCTCTCCCTGCTCTCCCCTTCGCCCTCTCTCCCTGCTCTCCCCATCGTCCCTCTCCCTGCTCTCCCCATCATCCCTCTCTCCCTGCTCTCCCCATCGTCCCACTCCCTGCTCTCCCCATCGTCCCACTCCCTGCTCTCCCCATCGTCCCTCTCCCCGCTCTCCCCATCGAACCTCTCCCTGCTCTCCCCATCGTCCCTCTCCCCGCTCTCCCCATCGACCCTCTCCCTGCTCTCCCCTTAGCCCCTCTCTTCCTGCTCTCCCCATCGACCCTCTCCCTGCTCTCCCCATCGCCCCTCTCCCTGCTCTCCCCTTAGCCCCTCTCTTCCTGCTCTCCCCATCAACCCTCTCCCTGCTCAACCCATCGTCCCTCTCCCTACTCTCCCCATCATCCCTCTCCCCGCTCTCCCCATCATCCCTCTCTCCCTGCTCTCCCCATCATCCTCCTCTCCCCGCTCTCCCCATCGTCCCTCTGTCCCTGCTCTCCCAATCGTCCCTCGCTCCCTGCTCTCCCCATCGTCCCTCTGCCTACTCTCCCCATCGTCCCCCTCTCCCTGCTCTCCCAATCATCACTTGCCCCGCTCTCCCCATCGTCCCCATCTCCCTGCTCTTCCCATCGTCACTCTCCCTACTCTCCCTATCGTCCCTCTCTTCCTGCTCTCCCCATCATCCCTCTCCATGCTCCCCCCATCATCCATCTCCCCATCGTCCCTCTCTCCCTGCTCTCCCCATCGTCCCACTCCCTGCTCTCCCCATCGTCCCTCTCTCCCTGCTCTCCCCATCGTCCCTCGCTCCCAATGTCCCCATCGTCCCTCGCCCTGCTCTCCCCATCGTCCCTCTGTCCCTGCTCTCCCCATCGTCCCTCTCTCCCTGCTCTCCCCATCGTCCCTCTCCATGCTCTCCCCATTGTCCCACTCCCTGCTCTCCCCATCGTCCCTCTCTCCCTGCTCTCCCCTTCGCCCCCTCTCCCTGCTCTCCCCATCGTCCCTCTCCCTGCTCTCCCCATCATCCCTCTCTCCCTGCTCTCCCCATCGTCCCACTCCCTGCTCTCCCCATCGTCCCACTCCCTGCTCTCCCCATCGTCCCTCTCCCCGCTCTCCCCATCGAACCTCTCCCTGCTCTCCCCATCGTCCCTCTCCCCGCTCTCCCCATCGACCCTCTCCCTGCTCTCACCTTAGCCCCTCTCTTCCTGCTCTCCCCATCGACCCTCTCCCTGCTCTCCCCGTCGTCCCTCTCCCTGCTCTCCCCATCGTCCCTCTCCCCGCTCTCCCCATCGACCCTCTCCCTGCTCTCCCCTTAGCCCCTCTCTTCCTGCTCTCCCCATCGACCCTCTCCCTGCTCTCCCCGTCGTCCCTCTCCCTGCTCTCCCCTTAGCCCCTCTCTTCCTGCTCTCCCCATCGACCCTCTCCCTGCTCTCCCCGTCGTCCCTCTCCCTGCTCTCCCCTTAGCCCCTCTCTCGCTGCTCTCCCCATCAACCCTCTCCCTGCTCTCCCCATCGTCCCTCTCCCTGCTCTCCCCATCGTCCCTCTCCCTGCTCTCCCCATCTTCCCTCTCCCTGCTCTCCCCATCTTCCCTCTCTCTGCTCTCCCCTTCGTCCCTCTCTTTCTGCTCTCCCCATCGTCCCTCTCCCTGCTCTCCCCATCATCCCTCTCTCTGCTCTCTCCATTGTCCGTCTCCCTGCTCTCCCCATCGTCCCTCTCTCTGCTCTCCCCTTCGTCCCTCTCTTTCTGCTCTCCCCATCGTCCCTCTCCCTGCTCTCCCCATCGTCCCTCTCCATGCTCTCCCCATCGTCCCTCTCCCTGCTATCCCCATCATCCCTCTCCCTGCTCTCCCCAACGACCCTCTCCCTGCACTCCCCATCGTCGCTCTTTCACTGCTCTCCCCATGATCCCTCTCTCCCAGCTTTCCCCATCATCCTCCTCTCCCTGCTCTCCCCATCGTCCCTCTCTCGCTGCTCTCCCCATCGTCCCTCTCTCCCTGCTCTCCCCATCGTCCCTCTTTCTCTGCTCTCTCCATCGTTCCTCTCCCCGCTCTCCCCTTCGTCCCTCTCCCTGCTCTCCCCATCATCCTCTCCCCCTGCACTCCCCATCGTCCCTCTCCCTGCTCTCCCCATCGTCCCTCTTTCTCTGCTCTCTCCATCGTCCCACTCCCTGCTCTCACCATCTTCCCTCTCTCTGTTCTCCCCTTCGTCCCTCTCCCTGCTCTCCCCATCGTCCCTCTCCCTGCTCTCCCCATCGTCCCTCTCCCTGCTCTCCCATCGTCCCTCTCCCTGCTCTCCCCATCGTCCCTCTCCCTGCTCTCCCCATCGTCCCTCCCCCTGCTCTCCCCATCTTCCCTCTCTCTGCTCTCCCCATCATCCCTCTCCCTGCTCTCCCCATGGTCGCTCTCCCTGCTCTCACCATCTTCCCTCTCTCTGTTCTCCCCTTCGTCCCTCTCCCTGCTCTCCCCATCGTCCCTCTCTCTGCTCTCCCCATCATCCCTCTCCCTGCTCACCCCATCGTCCCTCTCCCTGCTCTCCCCATCATCCCTCTCCCCGCTCTCCCCATCATCCCTCTCTCCCTGCTCTCCCCATCATCCTCCTCTCCCCGCTCTCCCCATCGTCCCTCTGTCCCTGCTATCCCAATCGTCCCTCGCTCCCTGCTCTCCCCATCGTCCCTCTGCCTACTCTCCCCATCGTCACTCTCCCTACTCTCCCTATCGTCCCTCTCTTCCTGCTCTCCCCATCATCCCTCTCCATGCTCCCCCCATCATCCATCTCCCCATCATCCCTCTCTCCCTGCTCTCCCCATCGTCCCACTCCCTGCTCTCCCCATCGTCCCTCTCTCCCTGCTCTCCCCATCGTCCCTCGCTCCCAATGTCCCCATCGTCCCTCGCCCTGCTCTCCCCATCGTCCCTCTGTCCCTGCTCTCCCCATCGTCCCTCTCTCCCTGCTCCCCCCATCATCCATCTCCCCATCATCCCTCTCTCCCTGCTCTCCCCATCGTCCCACTCCCTGCTCTCCCCATCGTCCCACTCCCTGCTCTCCCCATCGTCCCTCTCCCCGCTCTCCCCATCGAACCTCTCCCTGCTCTCCCCATCGTCCCTCTCCCCGCTCTCCCCATCGACCCTCTCCCTGCTCTCCCCATCGTCCCTCTCTATGCTCTCCCCTTAGCCCCTCTCTTCCTGCTCTCCCCATCAACCCTCTCCCTGCTCTCCCCATCGTCCCTCTCCCCGCTCTCCCCATCGACCCTCTCCCTGCTCTCCCCTTAGCCCCTCTCTTCCTGCTCTCCCCATCGACCCTCTCCCTGCTCTCCCCATCGTCCCTCTCTATGCTCTCCCCTTAGCCCCTCTCTTCCTGCTCTCCCCATCAACCCTCTCCCTGCTCTCCCCTCGTCCCTCTCTCGCTGCTCTCCCCATCGACCCTCTCCCTGCTCTCCCCATCAACCCTCTCCCTGCTCTCCCCATCGTCCCTCTCTCACTGCTCTCCCCATCGTCCCTCTCTTTCCCTGCTCTCCCCTTCGCCCTCTCTCCCCGCTCTCCTCATCGTCCCTCTCTCCCTGCTCGCCCAATCGTCCCTCTCTTCCTGCTCTCCCCATTGTCCCTCTTTCCATGCTCTCCCCATCATCCCTCTCCCTGCTCTCCCCATCGTCCCTCTCTCCCTGCTCTCCACTTCGTCCCTCACTCTCTCTGCTCTCCCCATCGTCCCTCTCTCCCTGCTCTCCCCATCGTCCCTCTCCCTGCTCTCCCCATCGTCCCTCTCCCTGCTCTCCCCATCGTCCCTCTTTCTCTGCTCTCTCCATCGTCCCACTCCCTGCTCTCCCCATGGTCGCTCTCCCTGCTCTCCGCATCGTCCCACTCCCTGCTCTCCCCATCGTCCCACTCCCTGCTCTCCCCATCGTCCCTCTCCCTGCTCTCCCCATCGTCCCACTCCCTGCTCTCCCCATCGTCCCACTCCCTGCTCTCCCCATCGTCCCTCTCCCTGCTCTCCCCATCGTCCCTCTCCCTGCTCTCTCCATCGTCCCTCTCCCTGCTCTCCCCATCGTCCCTCTCCCTGCTCTCCCCATCTTCCCTCTCTCTGCTCTCCCCATCATCCCTCTCCCTGCTCTCCCCATCGTCCCTCTCCCTGCTCTCCCCATTTTCCCTCTCCCTGCTCTCCCCTTCGTCCCTCTCCCTGCTCTCCCCATCGTCCCTCTCCCTGCTCTCCCCATCTTCCCTCTCTCTGCTCTCCCCTTCGTCCCTCTCTTTCTGCTCTCCCCATCGTCCCTCTCCCTGCTCTCCCCATCATCCCTCTCCCTGCTCTCTCCATTGTCCCTCTCCCTGCTCTCCCCATCGTCCCTCTCTCTGCTCTCCCCTTCGTCCCTCTCATTCTGCTCTCCCCTTCGTCCCTCTCTTTCTGCTCTCCCCATCGTCCCTCTCCCTGCTCTCTCCATCGTTCCTCTCCCCGCTCTCCCCTTCGTCCCTCTCCCTGCTCTCCCCATCGTCCCTCTTTCTCTGCTGTCTCCATCGTCCCACTCCCTGCTCTCACCATCTTCCCTCTCTCTGTTCTCCCCTTCGTCCCTCTCCCTGCTCTCCCCATCGTCCCTCTCCCTGCTCTCCCCATCGTCCCTCTCCCTGCTCTCCCATCGTCCCTCTCCCTGCTCTCCCCATCATCCCTCTCCCTGCTCTCCCCATCGTCCCTCCCCCTGCTCTCCCCATCTTCCCTCTCTCTGCTCTCCCCATCATCCCTCTCCCTGCTCTCCCCATGGTCGCTCTCCCTGCTCTCACCATCTTCCCTCTCTCTGTTCTCCCCTTCGTCCCTCTCCCTGCTCTCCCCATCGTCCCTCTCTCTGCTCTCCCCATCATCCCTCTCCCTGCTCACCCCATCGTCCCTCTCCCTGCTCTCCCCATCGTCCCTCTCTCTGCTCTCCCCTTCGTCCCTTGCTTTCTGCTCTCCCCTTCGTCCCTCTCTTTCTGCTCTCCCCATCGTCCCTCTCCCTGCTCTCCCCATCATCCCTCGCCCTGCTCTCTCCATCGTCCCTCTCCCTGCTCTCCCCATCATCCCTCTCCCTGCTCTCCCCAACGTCCCTCTCCCTGCACTCCCCATCGTCCCTCTTTCCCTGCTCTCCCCATCATCCCTCTCTCCCAGCTTTCCCCATCATCCTCTTCTCCCTGTTCTCCCCATCGTCCCTCTCTCGCTGCTCTCCCCATCGTCCCTCTCTCCCTGCTCTCCCCATCGTCCCTCTTTCTCTGCTCTCTCCATCGTTCCTCTCCCCGCTCTCCCCTTCGTCCCTCTCCCTGCTTTCCCCATTGTCCTCTCCCCCTGCACTCCCCATCTTCCCTCTCCCTGCTCTCCCCATCGTCCTCTCCCCCTGCACTCCCCATCGCCTCTCTCTCCCTGCTCTCCCCATCGTCCCTCTCTCCTTGCTCTCCCCATCGTCCCTCTCCCTGCTCTCCCCATCGTCCCTCTCCCTGCTCTCCCCATCGTCCCTCTCCCTGCTCTCCCCTTCGTCCCTCTCCCTGCTCTCCCCATCGTCCCTCTCCCTGCTCTCCCCTTCGTCCCTCTCCCTGCTCTCCCCATCGTCCCACTCCCTGCTCTCCCCATCGTCCCACTCCCTGCTCTCCCCATCGTCCCTCTCCTTGCTCTCCCATCGTCCCTCTCCCTGCTCTCCCCATCATCCCTCTCCCTGCTCTCCCCATCGTCCCTCTCTATGCTCTCCCCTTAGCCCCTCTCTTCCTGCTCTCCCCATCAACCCTCTCCCTGCTCTCCCCATCGTCCCTCTCCCGCTCTCCCCATCGACCCTCTCCCTGCTCTCCCCTTAGCCCCTCTCTTCCTGCTCTCCCCATCGACCCTCTCCCTGCTCTCCCCATCGTCCCTCTCTATGCTCTCCCCTTAGCCCCTCTCTTCCTGCTCTCCCCATCAACCCTCTCCCTGCTCTCCCCTCGTCCCTCTCTCGCTGCTCTCCCCATCGACCCTCTCCCTGCTCTCCCCATCAACCCTCTCCCTGCTCTCCCCATCGTCCCTCTCTCACTGCTCTCCCCATCGTCCCTCTCTTTCCCTGCTCTCCCCTTCGCCCTCTCTCCCCGCTCTCCTCATCGTCCCTCTCTCCCTGCTCGCCCAATCGTCCCTCTCTTCCTGCTCTCCCCATTGTCCCTCTTTCCATGCTCTCCCCATCATCCCTCTCCCTGCTCTCCCCATCGTCCCTCTCTCCCTGCTCTCCACTTCGTCCCTCACTCTCTCTGCTCTCCCCATCGTCCCTCTCTCCCTGCTCTCCCCATCGTCCCTCTCCCTGCTCTCCCCATCGTCCCTCTCCCTGCTCTCCCCATCGTCCCTCTTTCTCTGCTCTCTCCATCGTCCCACTCCCTGCTCTCCCCATGGTCGCTCTCCCTGCTCTCCGCATCGTCCCACTCCCTGCTCTCCCCATCGTCCCACTCCCTGCTCTCCCCATCGTCCCTCTCCCTGCTCTCCCCATCGTCCCACTCCCTGCTCTCCCCATCGTCCCACTCCCTGCTCTCCCCATCGTCCCTCTCCCTGCTCTCCCCATCGTCCCTCTCCCTGCTCTCTCCATCGTCCCTCTCCCTGCTCTCCCCATCGTCCCTCTCCCTGCTCTCCCCATCTTCCCTCTCTCTGCTCTCCCCATCATCCCTCTCCCTGCTCTCCCCATCGTCCCTCTCCCTGCTCTCCCCATTTTCCCTCTCCCTGCTCTCCCCTTCGTCCCTCTCCCTGCTCTCCCCATCGTCCCTCTCCCTGCTCTCCCCATCTTCCCTCTCTCTGCTCTCCCCTTCGTCCCTCTCTTTCTGCTCTCCCCATCGTCCCTCTCCCTGCTCTCCCCATCATCCCTCTCCCTGCTCTCTCCATTGTCCCTCTCCCTGCTCTCCCCATCGTCCCTCTCTCTGCTCTCCCCTTCGTCCCTCTCATTCTGCTCTCCCCTTCGTCCCTCTCTTTCTGCTCTCCCCATCGTCCCTCTCCCTGCTCTCTCCATCGTTCCTCTCCCCGCTCTCCCCTTCGTCCCTCTCCCTGCTCTCCCCATCGTCCCTCTTTCTCTGCTGTCTCCATCGTCCCACTCCCTGCTCTCACCATCTTCCCTCTCTCTGTTCTCCCCTTCGTCCCTCTCCCTGCTCTCCCCATCGTCCCTCTCCCTGCTCTCCCCATCGTCCCTCTCCCTGCTCTCCCATCGTCCCTCTCCCTGCTCTCCCCATCATCCCTCTCCCTGCTCTCCCCATCGTCCCTCCCCCTGCTCTCCCCATCTTCCCTCTCTCTGCTCTCCCCATCATCCCTCTCCCTGCTCTCCCCATGGTCGCTCTCCCTGCTCTCACCATCTTCCCTCTCTCTGTTCTCCCCTTCGTCCCTCTCCCTGCTCTCCCCATCGTCCCTCTCTCTGCTCTCCCCATCATCCCTCTCCCTGCTCACCCCATCGTCCCTCTCCCTGCTCTCCCCATCATCCCTCTCTCTGCTCTCCCCTTCGTCCCTTGCTTTCTGCTCTCCCCTTCGTCCCTCTCTTTCTGCTCTCCCCATCGTCCCTCTCCCTGCTCTCCCCATCATCCCTCGCCCTGCTCTCTCCATCGTCCCTCTCCCTGCTCTCCCCATCATCCCTCTCCCTGCTCTCCCCAACGTCCCTCTCCCTGCACTCCCCATCGTCCCTCTTTCCCTGCTCTCCCCATCATCCCTCTCTCCCAGCTTTCCCCATCATCCTCTTCTCCCTGTTCTCCCCATCGTCCCTCTCTCGCTGCTCTCCCCATCGTCCCTCTCTCCCTGCTCTCCCCATCGTCCCTCTTTCTCTGCTCTCTCCATCGTTCCTCTCCCCGCTCTCCCCTTCGTCCCTCTCCCTGCTTTCCCCATTGTCCTCTCCCCCTGCACTCCCCATCTTCCCTCTCCCTGCTCTCCCCATCGTCCTCTCCCCCTGCACTCCCCATCGCCTCTCTCTCCCTGCTCTCCCCATCGTCCCTCTCTCCTTGCTCTCCCCATCGTCCCTCTCCCTGCTCTCCCCATCGTCCCTCTCCCTGCTCTCCCCATCGTCCCTCTCCCTGCTCTCCCCTTCGTCCCTCTCCCTGCTCTCCCCATCGTCCCTCTCCCTGCTCTCCCCTTCGTCCCTCTCCCTGCTCTCCCCATCGTCCCACTCCCTGCTCTCCCCATCGTCCCACTCCCTGCTCTCCCCATCGTCCCTCTCCTTGCTCTCCCATCGTCCCTCTCCCTGCTCTCCCCATCATCCCTCTCCCTGCTCTCCCCATCATCCCTCTCCCTGCTCTCCCCATCGTCCCTCTCTCTGCTCTCCCCATCATCCCTCTCCCTGCTCTGCCCATCATCCCTCTCCCTGCTCTCCCCATCTTCCCTCTCTCTGCTCTCCCCTTCGTCCCTCTCCCTGCTCTCCCCATCGTCCCTCTCCCTGGTCTCCCCATCGTCCCTCTCCCTGCTCTCCCCATCGTCCCTCTCTCTGCTCTCCCCTTCGTCCCTCTCTTTCTGCTCTCCCCATCGTCCCTCTCCCTGCTCTCCACATCGTCCCTCTCTCCTTGCTATCCCCATCGTCCCTCTCCCTGCTCTCCCCATCGTCCCTCTCCCTGCTCTCCCCATCGTCCCTCTCCCTGCTCTTCCCTTCGTCCCTCTCCCTGCTCTCCCCATCGTCCCACTCCCTGCTCTCCCCATCGTCCCACTCCCTGCTCTCCCCATCGTCCCTCTCCTTGCTCTCCCATCGTCCCTCTCCCTGCTCTCCCCATCTTCCCTCTCCCTGCTCTCCCCATCATCCCTCTCCCTGCTCTCCCCATCGTCCCTCTCTCTGCTCTCCCCATCATCCCTCTCCCTGCTCTCCCCATCATCCCTCTCCCTGCTCTCCCCATCTTCTCTCTCTCTGCTCTCCCCTTCGTCCCTCTCCCTGCTCTCCCCATCGTCCCTCTCCCTGGTCTCCCCATCGTCCCTCGCCCTGCTCTCCCCATCGTCCCTCTGTCCCTGCTCTCCCCATCGTCCCTCTCTCCCTGCTCTCCCCATCGTCCCTCTCCATGCTCTCCCCATTGACCCACTCCCTGCTCTCCCCATCGTCCCTCTCTCCCTGCTCTCCCCTTCGCCCTCTCTCCCTGCTCTCCCCATCGTCCCTCTCCCTGCTCTCCCCATCATCCCTCTCTCCCTGCTCTCCCCATCGTCCCACTCCCTGCTCTCCCCATCGTCCCACTCCCTGCTCTCCCCATCGTCCCTCTCCCCGCTCTCCCCATCGAACCTCTCCCTGCTCTCCCCATCGTCCCTCTCCCCGCTCTCCCCATCGACCCTCTCCCTGCTCTCCCCTTAGCCCCTCTCTTCCTGCTCTCCCCATCGACCCTCTCCCTGCTCTCCCCATCGTCCCTCTCTATGCTCTCCCCTTAGCCCCTCTCTTCCTGCTCTCCCCATCAACCCTCTCCCTGCTCTCCCCTCGTCCCTCTCTCGCTGCTCTCCCCATCGACCCTCTCCCTGCTCTCCCCATCAACCCTCTCCCTGCTCTCCCCATCGTCCCTCTCTCACTGCTCTCCCCATCGTCCCTCTCTTTCCCTGCTCTCCCCTTCGCCCTCTCTCCCCGCTCTCCTCATCGTCCCTCTCTCCCTGCTCGCCCCATCGTCCCTCTCTTCCTGCTCTCCCCATTGTCCCTCTTTCCATGCTCTCCCCATCATCCCTCTCCCTGCTCTCCCCATCGTCCCTCTCTCCCTGCTCTCCACATCGTCCCTCTCTCTCTCTGCTCTCCCCATCGTCCCTTCTCCCTGCTCTCCCCATCGTCCCTCTCCCTGCTCTCCCCATCGTCCCTCTCCCTGCTCTCCCCATCGTCCCTCTTTCTCTGCTCTCTCCATCGTCCCACTCCCTGCTCTCCCCATGGTCGCTCTCCCTGCTCTCCGCATCGTCCCACTCCCTGCTCTCCCCATCGTCCCACTCCCTGCTCTCCCCATCGTCCCTCTCCCTGCTCTCCCCATCGTCCCACTCCCTGCTCTCCCCATCGTCCCACTCCCTGCTCTCCCCATCGTCCCTCTCCCTGCTCTCCCCATCGTCCCTCTCCCTGCTCTCTCCATCGTCCCTCGCCCTGCTCTCCCCATCGTCCCTCTGTCCCTGCTCTCTCCATCGTCCCACTCCCTGCTCTCACCATCTTCCCTCTCTCTGTTCTCCCCTTCGTCCCTCTCCCTGCTCTCCCCATCGTCCCTCTCCATGCTCTCCCCATTGTCCCACTCCCTGCTCTCCCCATCGTCCCTCTCTCCCTGCTCTCCCCTTCGCCCTCTCTCCCTGCTCTCCCCATCGTCCCTCTCCCTGCTCTCCCCATCATCCCTCTCTCCCTGCTCTCCCCATCGTCCCACTCCCTGCTCTCCCCATCGTCCCTCTCTCTGCTCCCCCTTCGTCCCTCTCATTCTGCTCTCCCCTTCGTCCCTCTCTTTCTGCTCTCCCCATCGTCCCTCTCCCTGCTCTCTCCATCGTTCCTCTCCCCGCTCTCCCCTTCGTCCCTCTCCCTGCTCTCCCCATCGTCCCTCTTTCTCTGCTCTCTCCATCGTCCCACTCCCTGCTCTCACCATCTTCCCTCTCTCTGTTCTCCCCTTCGTCCCTCTCCCTGCTCTCCCCATCGTCCCTCTCCCTGCTCTCCCCATCGTCCCTCTCCCTGCTCTCCCATCGTCCCTCTCCCTGCTCTCCCCATCATCCCTCTCCCTGCTCTCCCCATCGTCCCTCCCCCTGCTCTCCCCATCTTCCCTCTCTCTGCTCTCCCCTTCGTCCCTTGCTTTCTGCTCTCCCCTTCGTCCCTCTCTTTCTGCTCTCCCCATCGTCCCTCTCCCTGCTCTCCCCATCATCCCTCGCCCTGCTCTCTCCATCATCCCTCTCCCTGCTCTCCCCATCATCCCTCTCCCTGCTCTCCCCAACGTCCCTCTCCCTGCACTCCCCATCGTCCCTCTTTCCCTGCTCTCCCCATCATCCCTCTCTCCCAGATTTCCCCATCATCCTCTTCTCCCTGTTCTCCCCATCGTCCCTCTCTCGCTGCTCTCCCCATCGTCCCTCTCTCCCTGCTCTCCCCATCGTCCCTCTTTCTCTGCTCTCTCCATCGTTCCTCTCCCCGCTCTCCCCTTCGTCCCTCTCACTGCTTTCCCCATTGTCCTCTCCCCCTGCACTCCCCATCTTCCCTCTCCCTGCTCTACCCATCGTCCTCTCCCCCTGCACTCCCCATCGCCTCTCTCTCCCTGCTCTCCCCATCGTCCCTCTCTCCTTGCTCTCCCCATCGTCCCTCTCCCTGCTCTCCCCATCGTCCCTCTCCCTGCTCTCCCCTTCGTCCCTCTCCCTGCTCTCCCCATCGTCCCTCTCCCTGCTCTCCCCTTCGTCCCTCACCCTGCTCTCCCCATCGTCCCACTCCCTGCTCTCCCCATCGTCCCACTCCCTGCTCTCCCCATCGTCCCTCTCCTTGCTCTCCCATCGTCCATCTCCCTGCTCTCCCCATCATCCCTCTCCCTGCTCTCCCCATCATCCCTCTCCCTGCTCTCCCCATCGTCCCTCTCTCTGCTCTCCCCATCATCCCTCTCCCTGCTCTGCCCATCATCCCTCTCCCTGCTCTCCCCATCTTCCCTCTCTCTGCTCTCCCCTTCGTCCCTCTCCCTGCTCTCCCCATCGTCCCTCTCCCTGGTCTCCCCATCGTCCCTCTCCCTGCTCTCCCCATCGTCCCTCTCTCTGCTCTCCCCTTCGTCCCTCTCTTTCTGCTCTCCCCATCGTCCCTCTCCCTGCTCTCCCCATCGTCCCTCTCTCCTTGCTCTCCCCATCGTCCCTCTCCCTGCTCTCCCCATCGTCCCTCTCCCTGCTCTCCCCATCATCCCTCTCCCTGCTCTCCCCTTCGTCCCTCTCCCTGCTCTCCCCATCGTCCCACTCCCTGCTCTCCCCATCGTCCCACTCCCTGCTCTCCCCATCGTCCCTCTCCTTGCTCTCCCATCGTCCCTCTCCCTGCTCTCCCCATCTTCCCTCTCCCTGCTCTCCCCATCATCCCTCTCCCTGCTCTCCCCATCGTCCCTCTCTCTGCTCTCCCCATCATCCCTCTCCATGCTCTCCCCATCATCCCTCTCCCTGGTCTCCCCATCATCCCTCTCCCTGCTCTCCCCATCATCCCTCTCCCTGCTCTCCCCATCGTCCCTCTCCCTGCTCTCCCCATCGTCCCTCTCCCTGCTCTCCACATCATCCCTCTCCCTGCTCTCCCCAACGTCCCTCTCCCTGCACTCCCCATCGTCCCTCTTTCACTGCTCTCCCCATCATCCCTCTCTCCCAGCTTTCCCCATCATCCTCCTCTTCCTGCTCTCCCCATCATCCCTCTCTCGCTGCTCTCCCAATCGTCCCTCTCTCCCTGCTCTCCCCATCGTCCCTCTTTCTCAGCTCTCTCCATCGTTCCCCTCCCCGCTCTCCCCTTCGTCCCTCTCCCTGCTTTCCCCATCGTCCTCTCCCCCTGCACTGCCCATCGTCCCTCTCCCTGCTCTCCCCATCATCCTCTCCCCCTGCTCTCCCCATCGTCCCTCTCTCCCTGCTCTCCCCATCGTCCCTCTCTCCCTGCTCTCCCCATCGTCCCTCTCCCAGCTCTCCCCATCGTCCCTCTCCCTGCTCTCCCCATCGTCCCTCTCCCTGCTCTCCCCATCGTCCCTCTCCCTACTCTCCCCTTCGTCCCTCTCCCTGCTCTCCCCATCGTCCCTCTCCCTGCTCTCCCCATCGTCCCTCTCCCTGCTCTCCCCATCGTGCCTCTCCCTGCTCTCCCCATCATCCCGCTCCCCGCTCTCCCTTTCGTCCCTCTCCCTGCTCTCCCCATCGTCCCTCACTCCCTGCTCTCCCCATCATCCCGCTCCCCGCTCTCCCCTTCGTCCTTCTCCCTGCTCTCCCCATCGTCCCTCTCTCCCTGCTCTCCCCATCGCCCTCTCTCCCTGCTCTCCCCATCGACCCTCTCCCTGCTCTCCCCAACGTCCCTCTCCCTGCTCTCCCCATCGTCTCTCTTTCCCTGCTCTCCCCATCATCCCTGTCCCTGCTATCCCCATCCTCCCTCTCCCCGCTCTCCCCATCATCCCTCTCCCTGCTCTCCCCATCTTCCCTCTCTCCCTGCTCTCCCCATCTTCCCTCTCTCTGCTCTCCCCTTCGTCCCTCTCCCTGCTCTCCCCATCGCCCTCTCTCCCTGCTCTCCCCATCGACCCTCTCCCTGCTCTCCCCATCATCCCTGTCCCTGCTATCCCCATCGTCCCTCTCTCCCTGCTCTCCCCATCGTCCCTATCCCTGCTCTCCCCATCAACCCTCTCCCTGCTATCCCCATCCTCCCTCTCCCCGCTCTCCCCATCATCCCTCTCCCTGCTCTCCCCATCTTCCCTCTCCCTGCTCTCCCCATCGTCCCTCTCTCCCTGCTCTCCCCATCTTCCCTCTCGCTTCTCTCCCCATCGTCCCTCTCTCCCTGCTCTCCCCATCATCCCTCTCCCTGCTCACCCCATCGTCCCTCTCTCCCTGCTCTCCCCATCGTCCCTCTCCCTGCTCTCCCCATCGTCCCTCTCCCCGCTCTCCCCTCCGCCCTCTCTCCCTGCTCGCCCCATCATCCTCCTCTCCCTGCTCGCCCCATCATCCTCCTCTCCCTGCTCTCCCCATCGTCCCTCTCTCCCTGCTCTCCCCATCGTCCCTCTCTCCCTGCTCTCCCCATCGTCCCTCTCCCTGCTCTCCCCATCGTCCATCTCCCTGCTCTCCACATCATCCCTCTCCCTGCTCTCCCCAACGTCCCTCTCCCTGCACTACCCATCGTCCCTCTTTCACTACTCTCCCCATCATCCCTCTCTCCCAGCTTTCCCCATCATCCTCCTCTCCCTGCTCTCCCCATCGTCCCTCTCTCGCTGCTCTCCCCATCGTCCCTCTCTCCCTGCTCTCCCCATCTTCCCTCTTTCTCTGCTCTCTCCATCGTTCCTCTCCCCGCTCTCCCCTTCGTCCCTCTCCCTGCTTTCCCCATCGTCCCTCTTCCCTGCTCTCCCCATCGTCCCTCTCTCCCTGCTCTCCCCATCGTCCCTCTTTCTCTGCTCTCTCCATCGTTCCTCTCCCCGCTCTCCCCTTCGTCCCACTCCCTGCTCTCCCCATCATCCCGCTCCCCGCTCTCCCCTTCGTCCCTCTCCCTGCTCTCCCCATCGTCCCTCTCTCCCTGCTCTCCCCATCATCCCGCTCCCCACTCTCCCCTTCGTCCTTCTCCCTGCTCTCCCTATCGTCCCTCTCTCCCTGCTCTCCCCATCGTCCCTCTCTCCCTGCTCTCCCCATCGTCCCTCTTTCTCTGCTCTCTCCATCGTCCCTCTCCCTGCTCTCCCCATCGTCCCTCTCCCTGCTCTCCCCATCATCCCGCTCCCCGCTCTCCCCTTCGTCCCTCTCCCTGCTCTCCCCATCGTCCCTCTCTCCCTGCTCTCCCCATCATCCCGCTCCCCGCTCTCCCCTTCGTTCTTCTCCCTGCTCTCCCCATCGTCCCTCTCTCACTGCTCTCCCCATCGTCCCTCTCTCCCTGCTCTCCCCATCGTCCCTCTCCCTGCTTTCCCCATCGTCCCTCTTCCCTGCTCTCCCCATCGTCCCTCTCTCCCTGCTCTCCCCATCGTCCCTCTTTCTCTGCTCTCTCCATCGTTCCTCTCCCCGCTCTCCCCTTCGTCCCTCTCCCTGCTCTCCCCATCATCCCGCTCCCCGCTCTCCCCTTCGTCCCTCTCCCTGCTCTCCCCATCGTCCCTCTCTCCCTGCTCTCCCCATCATCCCGCTCCCCGCTCTCCCCTTCGTCCTTCTCCCTGCTCTCCCCATCGTCCCTCTCTCCCTGCTCTCCCCATCGTCCCTCTCTCCCTGCTCTCCCCATCGTCCCTCTTTCTCTGCTCTCTCCATCGTCCCTCTCCCTGCTCTCCCCATCGTCCCTCTCCCTGCTCTCCCCATCATCCCGCTCCCCGCTCTCCCCTTCGTCCCTCTCCCTGCTCTCCCCATCGTCCCACTCTCCCTGCTCTCCCCATCATCCCGCTCCCCGCTCTCCCCTTCGTCCTTCTCCCTGCTCTCCCCATCGTCCCTCTCTCACTGCTCTCCCCATCGTCCCTCTCTCCCTGCTCTCCCCATCGTCCCTCTTTCTCTGCTCTCTCCATCGTTCCTCTCCCCGCTCTCCCCTTCGTCCCTCTCCCTGCTCTCCCCATCGTCCCTCTTTCTCTGCTCTCTCCATCGTCCCACTCCCTGCTCTCACCATCTTCCCTCTCTCTGTTCTCCCCTTCGTCCCTCTCCCTGCTCTCCCCATCGTCCCTCTCCCTGCTCTCCCCATCGTCCCTCTCCCTGCTCTCCCATCGTCCCTCTCCCTGCTCTCCCCATCATCCCTCTCCCTGCTCTCCCCATCGTCCCTCCCCCTGCTCTCCCCATCTTCCCTCTCTCTGCTCTCCCCATCATCCCTCTCCCTGCTCTCCCCATGGTCGCTCTCCCTGCTCTCACCATCTTCCCTCTCTCTGTTCTCCCCTTCGTCCCTCTCCCTGCTCTCCCCATCGTCCCTCTCTCTGCTCTCCCCATCATCCCTCTCCCTGCTCACCCCATCGTCCCTCTCCCTGTTCTCCCCATCGTCCCTCTCTCTGCTCTCCCCTTCGTCCCTTGCTTTCTGCTCTCCCCTTCGTCCCTCTCTTTCTGCTCTCCCCATCGTCCCTCTCCCTGCTCTCCCCATCATCCCTCGCCCTGCTCTCCCCTTCGTCCCTCTCCCTGCTCTCCCCATCGTCCCTCTCCCTGGTCTCCCCATCGTCCCTCTCCCTGCTCTCCCAATCGTCCCTCTCTCTGCTCTCCCCTTCGTCCCTCTCTTTCTGCTCTCCCCATCGTCCCTCTCCCTGCTCTCCCCATCGTCCCTCTCCCTGGTCTCCCCATCATCCCTCTCCCTGCTCTCCCCATCGTACCTCTCCCTGCTCTCCCCATCGTCCCTCTCCCTGCTCTCCACTTCATCCCTCTCCCAGCTCTCCCCATTGTCCTCTCCCCCTGCTCTCCCCATCATCCCTCTCTCCCAGCTTTCCCCATCATCCTCCTCTTCCTGCTCTCCCCATCATCCCTCTCTCGCTGCTCTCCCAATCGTCCCTCTCTCCCTGCTCTCCCCATCGTCCCTCTTTCTCTGCTCTCTCCATCGTTCCTCTCCCTGCTCTCCCCTTCGTCCCTCTCCCTGCTTTCCCCATCGTCCTCTCCCCCTGCACTGCCCATCGTCCCTCTCCCTGCTCTCCCCATCGTCCCTCTCTCCCTGCTCTCCCCTTCGTCCCTCTCCCTGCTCTCCCCATCGTCCCTCTCCCTGCTCTCCCCATCGTCCCTCTCCCTGCTCTCCCCATCGTCCCTCTCCCTGCTCTCCCCATCATCCCGCTCCCCGCTCTCCCTTTCGTCCCTCTCCCTGCTCTCCCCTTCGTCCTTCTCCCTGCTCTCCCCATCGTCCCTATCTCCCTGCTCTCCCCATCGACCCTCTCCCTGCTCTCCCCAACGTCCCTCTCCCTGCTCTCCCCATCGTCTCTCTTTCCCTGCTCTCCCCATCATCCCTGTCCCTGCTATCCCCATCCTCCCTCTCCCCGCTCTCCCCATCATCCCTCTCCCTGCTCTCCCCATCTTCCCTCTCCCTGCTCTCCCCATCGTCCCTCTCTCCCTGCTCTCCCCATCGTCCCTCTCCCTGCTCTCCCCATCGTCCCTCTCTCCCTGCTCTCCCCATCATCCCTCTCCCTGCTCACCCCATCGTCCCTCTCTCCCTGCTCTCCCCATCGTCCCTCTCCCTGCTCTCCCCATCGTCCCTCTCCCCGCTCTCCCCTCCGCCCTCTCTCCCTGCTCGCCCCATCATCCTCCTCTCCCTGCTCGCCCCATCATCCTCCTCTCCCTGCTCTCCCCATCGTCCCTCTCTTCCTGCTCTCCCCATCGTCCCTCTCTCCCTGCTCTCCCCATCGTCCCTCTCCCTGCTCTCCCCATCGTCCATCTCCCTGCTCTCCACATCATCCCTCTCCCTGCTCTCCCCAACGTCCCTCTCCCTGCACTACCCATCGTCCCTCTTTCACTGCTCTCCCCATCATCCCTCTCTCCCAGCTTTCCCCATCATCCTCCTCTCCCTGCTCTCCCCATCGTCCCTCTCTCGCTGCTCTCCCCATCGTCCCTCTCTCCCTGCTCTCCCCATCGTCCCTCTTTCTCTGCTCTCTCCATCGTTCCTCTCCCCGCTCTCCCCTTCGTCCCTCTCCCTGCTTTCCCCATCGTCCTCTCCCCCTGCACTCCCCATCGTCCCTCTCCCTGCTCTCCCCATCGTCCTCTCCCCCTGCTCTCCCCATCGTCCCTCTCTCCCTGCTCTCCACATCATCCCTCTCTCCCTGCTCTCCCCATCGTCCCTCTCCCTGCTCTCCCCATCGTCCCTCTCCCTGCTCTCCCCATCGTCCCTCTCCCTGCTCTCCCCATCGTCCGTCTCCCTGCTCTCCACATCATCCATCTCCCTGCTCTCTCCAACGTCCCTCTCCCTGCACTCCCCATCGTCCCTCTCCCCCTGCTCTCCCCATCGTCCCTCTCTCCCTACTCTCCCCATCGTCCCTCTCTCCCTGCTCTCCCATCGTCCCTCTCCCTGCTCTCCCCATCATCCCTCTCCCTGCTCTCCCCATCGTCCCTCCCCCTGCTCTCCCCATCTTCCCGCTCTCTGCTCTCCCCATCATCCCTCTCCCTGCTCTCCCCATGGTCGCTCTCCCTGCTCTCACCATCTTCCCTCTCTCTGTTCTCCCCTTCGTCCCTCTCCCTGCTCTCCCCATCGTCCCTCTCTCTGCTCTCCCCATCATCCCTCTCCCTGCTCACCCCATCGTCCCTCTCCCTGCTCTCCCCATCGTCCCTCTCTCTGCTCTCCCCTTCGTCCCTTGCTTTCTGCTCTCCCCTTCGTCCCTCTCTTTCTGCTCTCCCCATCGTCCCTCTCCCTGCTCTCCCCATCATCCCTCGCCCTGCTCTCCCCTTCGTCCCTCTCCCTGCTCTCCCCATCATCCCTCTCTCGCTGCTCTCCCCATCGTCCCTCTCTCCCTGCTCTCCCCATCGTCCCTCTTTCTCTGCTCTCTCCATCGTTCCTCTCCCCACTCTCCCCTTCGTCCCTCTCCCTGCTTTCCCCATCGTCCTCTCCCCCTGCACTGCCCATCGTCCCTCTCCCTGCTCTCCCCATCGTCCTCTCCCCCTGCTCTCCCCATCGTCCCTCTCTCCCTGCTCTCCCCATCGTCCCTCTCTCCCTGCTCCCCCCATCGTCCCTCTCCCAGCTCTCCCCATCGTCCCTCTCCCTGCTCTCCCCATCGTCCCTCTCCCTGCTCTCCCCATCGTCCCTCTCCCTACTCTCCCCTTCGTCCCTCTCCCTGCTCTCCCCATCGTCCCTCTCCCTGCTCTCCCCATCGTCCCTCTCCCTGCTCTCCCCATCGTGCCTCTCCCTGCTCTCCCCATCATCCCGCTCCCCGCTCTCCCCTTCGTCCCTCTCCCTGCTCTCCCCATCGTCCCTCTCTCCCTGCTCTCCCCATCATCCCGCTCCCCGCTCTCCCCTTCGTCCTTCTCCCTGCTCTCCCCATCGTCCCTCTCTCCCTGCTCTCCCCATCGTCCCTCTCTCCCTGCTCTCCCCATTGACCCTCTCCCTGCTCTCCCCAATGTCCCTCTCCCTGCTCTCCCCATCGTCCCTCTCTCCCTGCTCTCCCCATCATCCCGCTCCCTGCTCTCCCCTTCGTCCTTCTCCCTGCTCTCCCCATCGTCCCTCTCTCCCTGCTCTCCCCATCGTCCCTCTCTCCCTGCTCTCCCCATTGACCCTCTCCCTGCTCTCCCCAATGTCCCTCTCCCTGCTCTCCCCATCGTCTCTCTTTCCCTGCTCTCCCCATCATCCCTGTCCCTGCTATCCCCATCCTCCCTCTCCCCGCTCTCCCCATCATCCCTCTCCCTGCTCTCCCCATCTTCCCTCTCCCTGCTCTCCCCATCGTCCCTCTCTCCCTGCTCTCCCCATCGTCCCTCTCCCTGCTCTCCCCATCATCCCTCTCCCTGCTATCCCCATCCTCCCTCTCCCCGCTCTCCCCATCATCCCTCTCCCTGCTCACCCCATCGTCCCTCTCTCCCTGCTCTCCCCATCGTCCCTCTCCCTGCTCTCCCCATCGTCCCTCTCCCAGCTCTCCCCTCCGCCCTCTCTCCCTGCTCGCCCCATCATCCTCCTCTCCCTGCTCGCCCCATCATCCTCCTCTCCCTGCTCTCCCCATCGTCCCTCTCTCCCTGCTCTCCCCATCGTCCCTCTCTCCCTGCTCTCCCCATCGTCCCTCTCCATGCTCTCCCCATCGTCCCTCTCCCTGCTCTCCACATCATCCCTCTCCCTGCTCTCCCCAACGTCCCTCTCCCTGCACTACCCATCGTCCCTCTCTCCCTACTCTCCCCATCGTCCCTCTCCATGCTCTCCCCATCGTCCCTCTCCCTGCTCTCCACATCATCCCTCCCCCTGCTCTCCCCATCGTCCCTCTCTCCCTACTCTCCCCATCGTCCCTCTCTCCCTGCTCTCCCATCGTCCCTCTCCCTGCTCTCCCCATCATCCCTCTCCCTGCTCTCCCCATCGTCCCTCCCCCTGCTCTCCCCATCTTCCCGCTCTCTGCTCTCCCCATCATCCCTCTCCCTGCTCTCCCCATGGTCGCTCTCCCGGCTCTCACCATCTTCCCTCTCTCTGTTCTCCCCTTCGTCCCTCTCCCTGCTCTCCCCATCGTCCCTCTCTCTGCTCTCCCCATCATCCCTCTCCCTGCTCACCCCATCGTCCCTCTCCCTGCTCTCCCCATCGTCCCTCTCTCTGCTCTCCCCTTCGTCCCTTGCTTTCTGCTCTCCCCTTCGTCCCTCTCTTTCTGCTCTCCCCATCGTCCCTCTCCCTGCTCTCCCCATCATCCCTCGCCCTGCTCTCCCCTTCGTCCCTCTCCCTGCTCTCCCCATCATCCCTCTCTCGCTGCTCTCCCCATCGTCCCTCTCTCCCTGCTCTCCCCATCGTCCCTCTTTCTCTGCTCTCTCCATCGTTCCTCTCCCCACTCTCCCCTTCGTCCCTCTCCCTGCTTTCCCCATCGTCCTCTCCCCCTGCACTGCCCATCGTCCCTCTCCCTGCTCTCCCCATCGTCCTCTCCCCCTGCTCTCCCCATCGTCCCTCTCTCCCTGCTCTCCCCATCGTCCCTCTCTCCCTGCTCTCCCCATCGTCCCTCTCCCAGCTCTCCCCATCGTCCCTCTCCCTGCTCTCCCCATCGTCCCTCTCCCTGCTCTCCCCATCGTCCCTCTCCCTACTCTCCCCTTCGTCCCTCTCCCTGCTCTCCCCATCGTCCCTCTCCCTGCTCTCCCCATCGTCCCTCTCCCTGCTCTCCCCATCGTGCCTCTCCCTGCTCTCCCCATCATCCCGCTCCCCGCTCTCCCCTTCGTCCCTCTCCCTGCTCTCCCCATCGTCCCTCTCTCCCTGCTCTCCCCATCATCCCGCTCCCCGCTCTCCCCTTCGTCCTTCTCCCTGCTCTCCCCATCGTCCCTCTCTCCCTGCTCTCCCCATCGTCCCTCTCTCCCTGCTCTCCCCATTGACCCTCTCCCTGCTCTCCCCAATGTCCCTCTCCCTGCTCTCCCCATCGTCCCTCTCTCCCTGCTCTCCCCATCATCCCGCTCCCTGCTCTCCCCTTCGTCCTTCTCCCTGCTCTCCCCATCGTCCCTCTCTCCCTGCTCTCCCCATCGTCCCTCTCTCCCTGCTCTCCCCATTGACCCTCTCCCTGCTCTCCCCAATGTCCCTCTCCCTGCTCTCCCCATCGTCTCTCTTTCCCTGCTCTCCCCATCATCCCTGTCCCTGCTATCCCCATCCTCCCTCTCCCCGCTCTCCCCATCATCCCTCTCCCTGCTCTCCCCATCTTCCCTCTCCCTGCTCTCCCCATCGTCCCTCTCTCCCTGCTCTCCCCATCGTCCCTCTCCCTGCTCTCCCCATCATCCCTCTCCCTGCTATCCCCATCCTCCCTCTCCCCGCTCTCCCCATCATCCCTCTCCCTGCTCACCCCATCGTCCCTCTCTCCCTGCTCTCCCCATCGTCCCTCTCCCTGCTCTCCCCATCGTCCCTCTCCCAGCTCTCCCCTCCGCCCTCTCTCCCTGCTCGCCCCATCATCCTCCTCTCCCTGCTCGCCCCATCATCCTCCTCTCCCTGCTCTCCCCATCGTCCCTCTCTCCCTGCTCTCCCCATCGTCCCTCTCTCCCTGCTCTCCCCATCGTCCCTCTCTCCCTGCTCTCCCCATCGTCCCTCTTTCTCTGCTCTCTCCATCGTTCCTCTCCCCACTCTCCCCTTCGTCCCTCTCCCTGCTTTCCCCATCGTCCTCTCCCCCTGCACTGCCCATCGTCCCTCTCCCTGCTCACCCCATCGTCCCTCTCCCTGCTCTCCCCATCGTCCCTCTCTCTGCTCTCCCCTTCGTCCCTTGCTTTCTGCTCTCCCCTTCGTCCCTCTCTTTCTGCTCTCCCCATCGTCCCTCTCCCTGCTCTCCCCATCATCCCTCGCCCTGCTCTCCCCTTCGTCCCTCTCCCTGCTCTCCCCATCATCCCTCTCTCGCTGCTCTCCCCATCGTCCCTCTCTCCCTGCTCTCCCCATCGTCCCTCTTTCTCTGCTCTCTCCATCGTTCCTCTCCCCACTCTCCCCTTCGTCCCTCTCCCTGCTTTCCCCATCGTCCTCTCCCCCTGCACTGCCCATCGTCCCTCTCCCTGCTCTCCCCATCGTCCTCTCCCCCTGCTCTCCCCATCGTCCCTCTCTCCCTGCTCTCCCCATCGTCCCTCTCTCCCTGCTCTCCCCATCGTCCCTCTCCCAGCTCTCCCCATCGTCCCTCTCCCTGCTCTCCCCATCGTCCCTCTCCCTGCTCTCCCCATCGTCCCTCTCCCTACTCTCCCCTTCGTCCCTCTCCCTGCTCTCCCCATCGTCCCTCTCCCTGCTCTCCCCATCGTCCCTCTCCCTGCTCTCCCCATCGTGCCTCTCCCTGCTCTCCCCATCATCCCGCTCCCCGCTCTCCCCTTCGTCCCTCTCCCTGCTCTCCCCATCGTCCCTCTCTCCCTGCTCTCCCCATCATCCCGCTCCCCGCTCTCCCCTTCGTCCTTCTCCCTGCTCTCCCCATCGTCCCTCTCTCCCTGCTCTCCCCATCGTCCCTCTCTCCCTGCTCTCCCCATTGACCCTCTCCCTGCTCTCCCCAATGTCCCTCTCCCTGCTCTCCCCATCGTCCCTCTCTCCCTGCTCTCCCCATCATCCCGCTCCCTGCTCTCCCCTTCGTCCTTCTCCCTGCTCTCCCCATCGTCCCTCTCTCCCTGCTCTCCCCATCGTCCCTCTCTCCCTGCTCTCCCCATTGACCCTCTCCCTGCTCTCCCCAATGTCCCTCTCCCTGCTCTCCCCATCGTCTCTCTTTCCCTGCTCTCCCCATCATCCCTGTCCCTGCTATCCCCATCCTCCCTCTCCCCGCTCTCCCCATCATCCCTCTCCCTGCTCTCCCCATCTTCCCTCTCCCTGCTCTCCCCATCGTCCCTCTCTCCCTGCTCTCCCCATCGTCCCTCTCCCTGCTCTCCCCATCATCCCTCTCCCTGCTATCCCCATCCTCCCTCTCCCCGCTCTCCCCATCATCCCTCTCCCTGCTCACCCCATCGTCCCTCTCTCCCTGCTCTCCCCATCGTCCCTCTCCCTGCTCTCCCCATCGTCCCTCTCCCAGCTCTCCCCTCCGCCCTCTCTCCCTGCTCGCCCCATCATCCTCCTCTCCCTGCTCGCCCCATCATCCTCCTCTCCCTGCTCTCCCCATCGTCCCTCTCTCCCTGCTCTCCCCATCGTCCCTCTCTCCCTGCTCTCCCCATCGTCCCTCTCCATGCTCTCCCCATCGTCCCTCTCCCTGCTCTCCACATCATCCCTCTCCCTGCTCTCCCCAACGTCCCTCTCCCTGCACTACCCATCGTCCCTCTTTCACTGCTCTCCCCATCATCCCTCTCTCCCAGCTTTCCCCATCATCCTCCTCTCCCTGCTCTCCCCATCGTCCCTCTCTCGCTGCTCTCCCCATCGTCCCTCTCTCCCTGCTCTCCTCATCGTCCCTCTTTCTCTGCTCTCTCCATCGTTCCTCTCCCCGCTCTCCCCTTCGTCCCTCTCCCTGCTTTCCCCATCGTCCTCTCCCCCTGCACTCCCCATCGTCCCTCTCCCTGCTCTCCCCATCGTCCTCTCCCCCTGCTCTCCCCATCGTCCCTCTCTCCCTGCTCTCCCCATCGTCCCTCTCTCCCTGCTCTCCCCATCGTCCCTCTCCCTGCTCTCCCCATCGTCCCTCTCCCTGCTCTCCCCATCGTCCCTCTCCCTGCTCTCCCCATCATCCCGCTCCCCGCTCTCCCCTTCGTCCCTCTCCCTGCTCTCCCCATCGTCCCTCTCTCCCTGCTCTCCCCATCATCCCGCTCCCCGCTCTCCCCTTCGTCCTTCTCCCTGCTCTCCCCATCGTCCCTCTCTCCCTGCTCTCCCCATCGTCCCTCTCTCCCTGCTCTCCCCATCGACCCTCTCCCTGCTCTCCCCAACGTCCCTCTCCCTGCTCTCCCCATCGTCTCTCTTTCCCTGCTCTCCCCATCATCCCTCTCCCTGCTATCCCCATCCTCCCTCTCCCCGCTCTCCCCATCATCCCTCTCCCTGCTCTCCCCATCTTCCCTCTCCCTGGTCTCCCCATCGTCCCTCTCTCCCTGCTCTCCCCATCGTCCCTATCCCTGCTCTCCCCATCATCCCTCTCCCTGCTCTCCCCATCATCCCTCTCCCTGCTATCCCCATCCTCCCTCTCCCCGCTCTCCCCATCATCCCTCTCCCTGCTCTCCCCATCTTCCCTCTCCCTGCTCTCCCCATCGTCCCTCTCTCCCTGCTCTCCCCATCTTCCCTCTCCCTGCTCTCCCCATCGTCCCTCTCTCCCTGCTCTCCCCATCATCCCTCTCCCTGCTCACCCCATCGTCCCTCTCTCCCTGCTCTCCCCATCGTCCCTCTCCCTGCTCTCCCCATCGTCCCTCTCCCAGCTCTCCCCTCCGCCCTCTCTCCCTGCTCGCCCCATCATCCTCCTCTCCCTGCTCGCCCCATCATCCTCCTCTCCCTGCTCGCCCCATCATCCTCCTCTCCCTGCTCTCCCCATCGTCCCTCTCTCCCTGCTCTCCCCATCGTCCCTCTCTCCCTGCTCTCCCCTTCGTCCCTCTCTTCCTGCTTTCCCCATCGTCCCTCTCTTCCTGCTCTCCCCATCGTCCCTCTCCCTGCTCTCCCCGCTCTCCCCAACATCCCTCTCCCTGCTCTCCCCATCATCCCTCTCCCCCTGCTCTCCCCATCGTCCCTCTCTCCCTGCTCTCCCCATCGTCCCTCTCTCCCTGCTCTCCCCTTTGTCCCTCTCTTCCTGCTCTCCCCATCGTCCCGCTCTTCCTGCTCTCCCCATCGACCCTCTCCCTGCTCTCCCCAACGTCCCTCTCCCTGCACTCCCCATCATCCCTCTCTCCCTGTTCTCCCCATCGTCCCTCACCCTGCTCTCCCCATCGTCCCTCTCCCTGCTCTCCCCATCGTCCCTCTCTCCCTGCTCTCCCCATCGTCCCTCTTTCCCTGCTCTCACCATCATCCCTCTCTCCCTGCTCTCCCCATCGTCCCTCTCCCTGCTCTCCCCATCATCCCTCTCTCCCTGCTCTCCCCATCGTCCCTCTCTCCCTGCTCTCCCCATCATCCCTCTCTCCCTGCTCTCCCCATCGTCCCTCTTTCCCTGCTTTCCCCATCATCCCTCTCTCCCTGCTCTCCCCTTCGTCCCTCTCTTCCTGCTCTCCCCATCGTCCCTCTCTCCCTGCTCTCCCCATCGTCCCTCTCCCTGCTCTCCCCATCGTCCCTCTCTCCCTGCTCTCCCCTTCGTTCCTCTCTCCCTGCTCTCCCCATCGTCCCTCTCTCTCTGCTCTCCCCATTGTCCCTCTCCCTGCTCTCCCCGTCGTCCCTCTTTCCCTGCTCTCCCCATCATCCCTCTCTCCCTGCTCTCCCCATCATCTCTCTCTCCCTGTTCTCCCCATCGTCCCTCTCTCCCTGCTCTCCCCAACATCCCTCTTTCCCTGCTCTCCCCATCGTCCCTCTTTCCCTGCTTTCCCCATCATCCCTCTCTCCCTGCTCTCCCCATCGTCCCTCTCCCTGCTCTCCCCATCATCCCTTTCTCCCTGCTCTCCCCATCGTCCCTCTTTCCCTGCTCTCCCCATCGTCCCTCTCTCCCTGCTCTCCCCTTCGTCCCTCTCTTCCTGCTCTCCCCATCGTCCCTCTCTTCCTGCTCTCCCCATCGTCCCTCTCTCCCTGCTCTCCCCATCATCCCTCTCCCTGCTCTCCCCAACATCCCTCTTTCCCTGATCTCCCCATCGTCCCTCTCTCCCTGCTCTCCCCTTCGTCCCTCTCTTCCTGCTCTCCCCATCGTCCCTCTCTTCCTGCTCTCCCCATCGACCCTCTCCATGATCTCCCCATCGTCCCTCTCCCTGCACTCCCCATCGTCCCTCTTTCCCTGCTATCCCCATCATCCCTCTCTCCCTGCTCTCCCCATCATCCCTCTCTCCATGCTCTCCCCATCGTCCCTCTCTCCCTGCTCTCCCCTTCGTCCCTCTCTTCCTGCTCTCCCCATCGTCCCTCTCTCCCTGCTCTCCCCATCGTCCTTCTCCCTGCTCTCCCCATCGTCCCTCTTTCCCTGCTCTCCCCATCATCCCTCTCTCCCTGCTCTCCCCATCATCCCTCTCTCCCTGTTCTCCCCATCGTCCCTCTCTCCCTGCTCTCCCCATCATCCCTCTCTCCCTGCTCTCCCCATCGTCCCTCTTTCCCTGCTCTCCCCATCCTCACTCTCTCCCTGCTCTCCCCTTCGTCCGTCTCTTCCTGCTCTCCCCATCGTCCCTCTCTCCCTGCTCACCCCTTCGTCCCTCTCTTCCTGCTCTCCCCATCGTCCCTCTCTTCCTGCTCTCCCCATCGACCCTCTCCCTGCTCTCCCCAACGTCCCTCTCCCTGCACTCCCCATCGTCCCTCTCTCCCTGCTCTCCCTATCATCCCTCTCTCCCTGCTCTCCCCATCGTCCCTCTTTCCCTGCTCTCCCCTTCGTCCCTCTCTTCCTGCTCTCCCCATCGTCCCTCTCTCCCTGCTCTCCCCATCGTCCCTCTCCCTGCTCTCCCCATCGTCCCTCTTTCCCTGCTCTCCCCATCATCCCTCTCTCCCTGTTCTCCCCATCATTCCTCTCTCCCTGCTCTCCCCATCGTCCCTCTCCCTGCTCTCCCCGTCATCCCTCTCTCCCTGCTCTCCCCATCGTCCCTCTCTCCCTGCTCTCCCCATCATCCCTCTCTCCCTGTTCTCCCCATCATCCCTCTTTCCCTGCTCTCCCCATCGTCCCTCTTTCCCTGCTTTCGCCATCATCCCTCTCTCCCTGCTCTCCCCTTCGTCCCTCTCTTCCTGCTCTCCCCATCGTCTCTCTCTCCCTGTTCTCCCCATCGTCCCTATCTCCCTGTTCTCCCCATCGTCCCTCTCTCCCTGCTCTCCCCATCGTCCCTCTCCCTGCTCTCCCCATCATCCCTCTTTCCCTGCTCACCCCATCGTCCCTCTTTCTCTGCTCTCCCCATCATCCCTTTCTCCCTGCTCTCCCCATCGTCCCTCTCCCTGCTCTCCCCATCATCCCTCTCCCTGCTCTCCCCATCGTCCCTCTCTCCCTGCTCTCCCCATCACCCTGTCCCTGCTCTCCCCAACATCCCTCTCCCTGCTCTCCCCATCATCCCTCTGCCCCTGCTCTCCCCATCATCCCTCTCTCTGCTCTCGGCATCGTCCCTCTCCCTGCTCTCCCCATCATCCCTCTCCCTGCTCTCCCCATCGTCCATGTCCCTGCTCTCCCCATGAACCCTCTCTCCCTGCTCTCCCCATCATCCCTCTATCCCTACTCTCCCCATCATCCCTCTGTCCCTACTCTCCCCATCATGTCTCTGTCCCTACTCTCCCCATCATCCCTCTATCCCTACTCTCCCCAGCATGCCTCTGTCCCTACTCTCCCCATCATCCCTCTATCCCTACTCTCCCCATCATGCCTCTGTCCCTACTCTCCCCATCACCCCTCTATCCCTACTCTTCCCATCGTACCTCTCTCCCTACTCTCCCCATCGTCCCTCTCTCCCTACTCTCCCTCTCCTCCCTCTCTCCCCGCTCTCCCCATCGTCCCTCTCTCCCTGCTCTCCCCATCGTCCCTCTCTCCCTGCTCTCCCCATCGTCCCTCTCTCCCTGCTCTCCCCATCGTCCCTGTCTCTGCACTCCCCAACATCCCTCTCCCTGCTCTCCCCATCCTCCCTCTACCCCTGCTCTCCCCATCATCCCTCTCCCTGCTCTCCCCAACGTCCCTCTCCCTGCTCTCCCCATCGTCCATGTCCCTGCTCTCCCCATCAACCCTCTCTCCCTGCTCTCCCCATCATCCCTCTATCCCTACTCTCCCCATCATGCCTCTGTCCCTACTCTCCCCATCATCCGTCTATCCCTACTCTCCCCATCATGCCTCTGTCCCTACTCTCCCCATCATCCCTCTCTCCCCACTCTTCCCATCGTACCTCTCTCCCTACTCTCCCCATCGTCCCTCTCTCCCTACTCTCCCTCTCCTCCTTCTCTCCCTTCTCTCCCCATCGTCCCTCTCTCCCTACTCTCCCTCTCCTCCTTCTCTCTCTGCTCTCCCCATCGTCCCTCTCTCCCTACTCTCCCCATCGTCCCGCTCTCATTGCTCTTCCCATCGTCCCTCTCCTTGCTCTCCCCATCGTCCCTCTCTCCCTACTCTCCCCATCTTCCCTCTCCCTGCTCTCCCCATCGTTTCTCTCCCTGCTCTCCCCAACGTCCCTCTCCATACTCTCCCCATCTTCCCTCTCCCTGCTCTCTCCATCGTCCCTCTCTCCCTACTCTCCCCATCGTCCCTCTCCCTGCTCTCCCTATCGTCCCTCTCCCTGCTCTCCCCATCTTCCCTCTCCCTGCTCTCCCCATCTTCCCTCTCCCTGCTCTCCCCATTGTCCCTCTCTCCCTACTCTCCCCTTCGTCTCTCTCCCTACTCTCCCCATCGTCCCTCTCCCTGCTCTCCCCAACGTCCCTCTTTCTCTGCTCTCTCCATCGTTCCTCTCCCCGCTCTCCCCTTCGTCCCTCTCCCTGCTTTCCCCATCGTCCTCTCCCCCTGCACTCCCCATCGTCCCTCTCCCTGCTCTCCCCATCGTCCTCTCCCCCTGCTCTCCCCATCGTC